>NC_083616.1:13563857-13698857 GCF_963584025.1 Labrus mixtus | reverse complement strand
GGGCTGAATGTTCCTCATCTGAATGGTCCTAGATTCACCACAAACTTCCCTATCCTGAAGTGTTGCCAGAGCCAGAAAATGATGTTATTTATCCTGATTTCAGGTACTGCTTTCAGTTGTGTTGTGCTATAGGAGGAACTTGATCCCAGACTTAGTGGTCAATAGAGAGGTTATCTGCCTCTCACAGCAGGGTGGAGGCCACTTGCATCATAACGAGAACACCTAATAGAACACCTGCCTGAGTCTTATATGTATCCAGCCCAACCTATGATCCTTCTTGGATCTCTGTCTCCTTTTCCCTTCACTTTTAATTTCTTAATTCCTCCAGAGCGGCCATCCATGACTACCTTGGGGTCCTTGTCCCGCTGCCCACTCATGGAGAGAGAGGCACTGGATGTTTACACCTGCTAGGCCCCACTCAAAGCCTAGGGGTGGAGTTAGTGACCTGCCCATCTCTCCTCCCTGCTCCTCCCTCTCCCAAAGGAAACAATTCCCCTGTTACTGAGGCATCAATAGATGGCCCAGCTGGAGTTTTCCCTTGTATTATATTCCTAGAGAGGACGCTACTGCATGTTTGTGTGCGAGTGTGTGCATGTGCACGACCTGTGTTGTGATGAGCGCTGTTCAAAACACACTCCAGGAACCAAGTGGATGGGTGGGGCAGAGGACTCTTTTCCAGCTCATATCACACAATGCGGCTAATTCTGTTGCCTGCTGAAGTGGAGAGAGAAGGAGGGTAAAGTCCTGGCCTTGAGAGGGTATGAACCCCTAGATCAGTGACCTGCTAGGACAATAGGGCCTCTCATAGGCAGACCCTTAGCTCACCCTCAAACACAGCCAAGTTAATCCCCTGAGCCGACAGTCTTGCTATTAAAACTGAAGCACTGAGTTTGCCTAATTGTGTATAAAGAAAAAGGCAAGTTTCAAGTAGGAGCAAACCAGTAGTGAGGCAACACTTAAGGAAAATGTTGTTTACGCTGCTATTTGTAATTGTAGAGTTACTCATTGGAGAAGTTTGTCATGGGAAAAACATGCTAACCCCTTTCAACAAAAGCCTCTGTTGTGTGTCAGTGAACCCAACAAAAAGTACTTGTTAAAAGTATAAGAATAACCTCAGGGTGTAAATGTCTATGACTTAATTCATGATGTAATTATGCAAAAGATTCATAAACTGGTAATGCTATTTTACTTCATGACAAAATTATTTAAGGGAAATCTAAATTTTAAATCATTCCAATGTATATAAATTGATGTTTAGTTGCCAGTAGAGAGCAGTGATTTGAGTTTGTGTACCCACAATTCACTCATTCATGAAAATAACATGTGAAAAGACATCATGAGATGGTACTCTCCTTGAAAATGTAGATGCCGTTTTCCATCATGAATACAATAACAGTATTCATAGAAAGAGAAGAGTAAAAGGGAAAAAGCAATAATTTTATCAAATCCATGGAGGGCCATTATGAGGCGTCAGAACCTCTGCCAGCAGGGATACAGCTCGTACCAAGAGATCAGAACTCTTCTTCTCTAGCCAAAGGGAAATATTCAAAACAGTGCTACTGGGCTTTGAAAGAAGTCTGAAATTACTGCAAATTCTTTTCTTAAACCCTAGTGTGGTCTGAACTTTCTCTGTGAGAAAATGATCAGTCAGAAAAAAATACGACTTTTCAATGCTAGCACCTCCTCATTCCAAAAACAACTGTGTCACATTCCTACATTGTTTTTTTCCCTCCCTCACATCAGCTCGCACTTCAGACTGTCATGAAATAATATTGGACAGGAAAGGAGGGGGAAATTATCAAGAAGAGAGGCATGCTTTTCAACTGACAGGCAGTTACTTCTACTCCGAGGTTTCCTGTTTAACACGCGGATTGTTCGTTCATTTTCCTTTTTTTTTTAAATAGAGCCATGTCTTCTTGGTATAACATTTACATTTCTTTTAAAGAATTCAACATCTTAAAATGTGAACTGGTTCCTTGCCTTGCATTTGTATGGAATAATCTAATCATGCATTTCATTCTCCCTTTTTTAAATACGCTTAATGAATAGATGACCTGTAAATTGAAACACTGACTCTTCACTCATGTTATTTTCAATAGAGTTAAGAAAAACCTTAAACAGCAATCCAAAGGTCATCAGAAAGTGTATAACTCTGCCAACTCTTGTTAACATTTATCAATTATTCCTCACCACTGGGGTTACTGCTTCTTTCCGATTAGCCAAGTGAAATGGCACAACAAAGTGCACCCTTTTCTTCCCCTCTCCAACACCCTCTTAGCCCTTCTCCCTCTTTCTCCTTTAACTTCTCTACTGACACCGTGCAGCTCTTTTATCCAAAAGGTTTCAAAGGTTCCCTTCTCCCTGAATACAAAACACTGCTGCCTCTTGAACTTTTGATGGTGGCTGAAAAGCAAAAGAAAGTCAGAAACACCTCTCTATAAAGACATCACAGGCCGGGTTCAGGTGTAGTTCACCTGAACTCCATCCATATTCAAAGGGTATTCCTTCTTCTCTTTCTCCCTCTAGCTAGCTTCCCTGTCTAGCTGTTGCTACAGAGGACAGAAAGCTCTACTCAAAAGGTAGAAGACGTAAACACATGGCAGAGATGTACAAGGTCCTGGCTTCCAGAGAGACAGGTTGTAAACCAAGCTTAGACCGGACAAGCTAGCTAAAGGCCTGCAGGCTCTGCAGCCCGAGTGAAATCAAATTAATCAGCACCTTCCCTCCTTTGGTTCTAAACTACTGATCTAAGTGGACAGGAGATAAAAGTAACATAGATAGATTCAGTGGATGGAGTCTTTCCATTCGTCTGTGCTTTTGAGGCTGAGAGGCAAAGGCTACAAGGATAGGATATTGTTCAAGGGTCTCAGGATAAGCCATTGATTACTGTTTCCCACGTACTTTAATCAGCCTGTGCTGACACTCCACCACTGCCACAGAAGGACACCCCATTGTCTTGGAGATAGAGAACACAGAGTTTAGGGGGTCCATATGCCACGCTAATTGTTTATTGACTGTTCACAGCAAGGAGGAAGATAATTAGGGTCATTAACTAGTGTAACTAAGCAGACACAAGTTGTCAATTCCAGATCCCACCAGGCTCATTCACTCTATTGTAACAAGCTGTGTCGGATAACCAGTGCCTTTCCATGGGAAAACAGCTGGAGGAAGCATGGAAACACTTGGTTTCTGTTTTTATTATTCCTCCGTCTCCTCTGTTCTTCCTCCTCCTCCTCTTCATTCCATTTTTTTGTTTACTTATCCTCCTACAGAGAGGGTCATATACATCCCCTCGTCGGCTATCATACAAAACATACTCACACATACCACAATTAAGTTCCATGTACGGGAGATGACATAAAAGATAAACGACCAACATTGAGGTTTGGGGATATGGTGTCAGGGGGTTCAATGATACAACTTCCGTGTTAAAGGCTGATGTTATTTGGCTTCATGCAATAAAACAGACACATACTTAAACTTCAGATGTCCTTCCTCGCCCCCTCTCTCTCGCTCTCTCTTAAACTCTTCCAGTGGTTTATGTAACAATATGCAAATGTTCTGCAAAGGAGGTTCCTGTGAATTTGGAGGGAAGATAAGACTTCATCGCCACATCAACCTTGGATAAACACGTTCTTCACTTTAGTTTTATGTCATCGCCTGGAATCCCAGGACAGGCTGCTCTGATGCCTTGATAACCTTGAGTCATTTGGAGGTCAGTCATAAAATCTCTAAAGCAACAGCGTCCAATGATGTTTTTTTTTTTACAGTTCCTCCCTCCTGCTCTCTTGTGCTATTTTTCATTATTTAAATTATTTAAAAAAAGGAAAAGTTTAAAGATAAACGGCTTGCAATTGATTTAATGTCAACCAAAGTTTGGAGTTAAATGTGTTAGAATGAGTCTTTATTCCCTTATCAGATGAATGCAGACTCATTTTACTGTAGGGTTTTTATTAATTTACTCTCTCTACTTTTGTTTACAAAATAGAGGAGCGATGCATCATCAGATTGGTTTTCCAAGTTTTGCTTTTTTCACTTTGCCTTGTCTGTATCAAGAACAAGAACTTCCACTCCAAAGGTTTGTGAAAAATAGTCCTAAAGGCATGCTTTATAATAAAACACAGAGTATGTTTGGTCTTTCACCGGTGGAATTTGTATTAAGCGGGTGTCGAGGAGGTGTTGAAAGGGTCCTAGGGAGATGGGCCTTTGCAAGGACGCCAGTGGGGTCCTGAGGCTCTGGAGCATGTGGGCAAAACCATCAGTTACTCCCAGATGTTATCAGGTCACCACAGCAGCTATGCCTGGACTCCCCAGGGACACACAAACACACAGCTGGGGAAGGCATTAGGGCACAGAATATGAACCACAACTAGAGGGAAAAGGCAACAGGGGATTTTCTCCAGCGTGTCAAGTGTGAGCATGTGAGACTAAATATGTGGGTGTGTAAAGAGCAAGGGAAGTGAGCAGTGGTGTTTGTGTAGCTGTATACATGTGCATGCGCCTGTGTGCTCCTCCATGTACCAATTCCTAAATTTATCTCTGTGCACATTGTTTGGCTGCTTTATTCTATACCATGAAACGTTCAAAAGGAAGTGGAAACACAGTTCTTGGGAGTTCAGATGAAAAAGACAGAAGTGAAGAAGAAAAAAACCGACACCAAATCGAGGGAGGGGGTCTGTAACTTCAGGCAGAGGAGTTTTAACTTTTGCGGAACAACACAGAGATGTCTGACAAAATGAAAACTAACTTTGCTACTCGCTGTAACCCCACACCTTCCTCCACTGGTTGGGGAGCAGTGAGACTCTTGAATTTGCATAACAGCAAAGGGCAATCAATGGAAGAGGGGCCCTTTGTTAGGAGCTGTCAGCGGAGGCAGGGGCCGCAAGCCTGGAGCCCCCGTGTCAAAAGTGCTTATTTGGGGTGCCACTCGGACATGACAGGGCCCCAAGGACAGGGGCGAGGGGTTAAACTGCTAACAACATTAAATGTCACCCCAACCCTGCTTTACTATGAAAGACATGCAAAGTGGCTTACACTGAGCCATGTCACCAAGGTTATCTGATATTCTACACCTTCTGATATTCTACAACCTCAAATCCCCCACTCTTCTGCATTATTGACCTTTTACTGTTTTTTGTTTTTTTTTACCAAATCATACTGTGGTCACACAATTTAGGTAAAAATACAGGTTGGACATAGAGAAAAAATCAATTTATCAAAGTATGATAGGATTATTAATTGAAAATTGTGACATACCCATACTCCATCATACCCATGGAGCAGAGGGGAAGCCAAAAGAGAAAAATAACTGACAAGGTTTTCTCAAAAGACCAGGTTATTGATGAAGCTATAACTCTGTCATCCCCCATCAGACTCTTGGACTGAACTGGCTCATAAATGAAGAAAGATTTATAATGGGGAAATTATCCATCTGTTGTTCCATCGTAACTCAAAGACGATAATATGTGGTGAGTTGTTGCCATATCAGTATGTGTTAGTCTCAACTCAGCAAGCAAGTATAGCTGCTTAACTGATGGGCTTACGTAATGAACATTCAGCTTGTTAAGGAACAACAACAAAACATCAGCTACCATCCACAGAAAGTGGATCACAGTGTTTGGATAGAGTAAAGCAGGTCATTGTTTTAGGTAAGATTGTGTGCTTGTATCAGTGAACTACTGGGGTGATCATTGATTCATTTTAGCCTGCTAGTGTAAACCGCAGTGAGCTCATATGCTAAGTAAGTCCATTCATCTTTTTGCTGTTCCCAATGAAGAAAGAGCAAAATCAGCGGTGTGTGGGTACTCGCAGGCAAACTCTAAACACAGCGTCTTTTTCAGAGCGTTCAGAATGTTTATTTAGAGATAATTCAGACGCTCTGGGCGCTGCGACCGAAAACATCTTAGCCTGTACTCTTCAGCAAGGTGCTGAAGGATGCTGCTCCAGGCAACCAATCATATACGAGAGGGGGCGGGACTCTCTTGCCCAGGTAAAAAAAGAAAACCGTAGACATGCTTGTCAAATGATCAGCACAGAGAAAGTGAATTTGTGGGAACAGATCGCCTGGATGTTGCTGCTGAGTGTTTGTTTGATTAAAAAAAGAAAAGACTGACTGACATGAGTGACGTGCACTTTTTAAAAAATATATTAATCATGATATTCTACTCTCTCTCCTATTGTATGATTCAACTCCTATTAAGTAAAAGTAAATGGTTAAAATAAATATATTCTATCACTTCACTACCATAATAAAAATCAAATCAGCGCCTGAGAATCTTGATAAAAATGAATCAGTCAAAAGCATATAACATCCCATGGGCTGCAGCCCTAGTAGGTCACACATGACACAGCTGTGGAGATTCAGCCCGACTTGTGTGTGTGCAAGGCAGCCGACAAAATGTTGATGTTTACTAACAGTGTGTCTCCCTGTTCTCTTTTTCTTCCCTTTCCAGGGTCTTAAATAATGCTGCTCGTTCAAAGTTGGCTTTGTCATCCATTATGGATCAATACCATATTTGATTTTGTTTGTTCTGTGCCAAGTGTCAATGTGCACAAGTCAAAGGGAAGCAGCCCTTTGTTTCATCCTGTTAATAAACACTAAAGCATTTAATATTTCATCTCCTCTACCGAGGGGCCTCTGAGACGTCACCGTGTTTAACACCCGGTGTCTGTGAAAACTCCCTGCACTTTCTTTCTCTCTCTCTCTCTCTCTTTCTGTCTTTTGGGTTTGTTTGCAACCCAGACGTCTGCGCAGGACTGTGTTCCGTAACTTATTTAACAAGGGTTCATTCTCTTGAAAGCAGATCTACCCGCAGGACCAACCGAGGCTTTGACTCGACTTTGTGTACGTCTATTAATAAATTAACTATTCTGTCACAATCTGAAGGAAAGATTCAATTATTCACAAATTGCAATGCATAATTCCATCAACCATGTTTTAAGCAGGGCTATGAATAATTTTTGCAATTTTACTTTGGATAATTAAAGCAGTAAATCTCTTTGTGAGGCACGTAACGGCCTTTACCGACTCTACGGTTCATGTTACAATGGAAAAGAAAACAATACACATTTTCTGTTATGGTGAAGCCAGCATTAATCAACAGCTTCAGGTATGAATATGCATGCAGTGGTTTAGTTAACATCTCTTATCGGAATATAAATCACTCATTTATTGGCAATCTTTCAGCTGTGGAGGAGGGGACCAGGCAGGCAGGAGTACGGGGTGATGGAAAGAAATAGAAACATATTGAAAGGGTGAGGATTGAAGAGATACGATGAAGAGGGTGGGTGTGAGAGAGTTAGAAAGACAAAGGATGTTGTGTTTGTGTGTGCATGTGTGTGTGTGCGTGTGTGTGTGTGTGTGTGTGTGCGTGTGTGTGCATGTTAGATAGAGTTACGGATAGGGAGATCAGTTTACCACAGCAAGTGTGTCCTCTGGCTCTTTCTCACTCGATTTGGGGATACCACATTAATTTGGGAAACATGTATCTCTCACTCTCTCTCTCACACCCTCTTCCTCCTCTCCCTCCAGATGAAGACTCAGTGTGCTCCCAGCTCCTCTGCCATATGTCTCAGCTGAGACAAAAGTGCCTCTTAGGGGTTTTTCTCACAGTATTTTTCTCCAGTCACACGGGTTGCTCCTGGTCGCTGTACTAACCCAATTAACAGGAAGCCCATGGCTCCCCCAGGTCAGATAAAGACAACCTCCCCCCCCTGCCCCTCCTTTCTTCACACACACACACACACACACACACACACACACACACACACACACACACACACAGCCACACAAACACTGTGCTCTCTGCTGCCCCTGCTGACCTCTCTGAAGCTTACAAAGATAACAGCTGCTCACCATCCACTTACACTGATATGAACAATGACGACAACAGTCTCAGTAAAACAATAGTAACAGATAAGCAGTTTGTAAAGGTATGTGGAGGTACACATTGGGAACTGCCTGCTTAACACATGAAAGAAATTCTACATGACTTCACATCACATTCATGGCTTTTATAAAATCCACCCATATTATTATGACTTTTTATTTAAATTTCCAAATGTTTTCCTAATAATATCATCTTCGGGTGTTAAGTGTCCCAAAATCTGTGCCAGGGGGAAATAAGAGTCCTTACACCATTTCATTTAAACATGGGTCAGGTATAATCATAGCCCCCTAGTGTCCTAATGGTCAAACAGCCATCCAACGTGTGACCAATGCACACCAGTGTGGCAACTGACAAGGAGAGAGCGAGAGAGAGAGAGAGAGAGAGAGAGAGAGAGAGAGGACAGAACAGGATGCTTCGAAGGCCACAAAACACATCAATCAACCTATACTACCCATCCTCCCTCCTTCCCTCTCTACCCGTATCTCTCCTTACACAAACACACACACACACACACACACACACACACACACACACACACACACACACACACACACACACACACACACACACACCTACACCCCCCCCCCCTTCAGACACGCAGACAGACACACAGACATACACATATACACACACTTCCACCCCGGCTGTCTCAATTAACCCATGGTTAATCTTGGACCTCCCGTAGCAACTTCTAAAAGGGATCCGGGTAGAACGGGAGATGGTATCTGCCAGGAAGATTACAGTGCGACAGGCAGATCAAAGAGGGCCGGACTTTGGGCCCCAGCGATTAGCAGTAATTAAATAAAGTATGTCTGTTTAAACTTCATTAGCAGCTGGGCGTTTGCTCCACCAGAGTGGGCACAACTCAACCGTCCTTAATTAAAAGATAATCCACAGGATCGCCCCCTAATCTTCTTCCAAAATATGCTCTCCATCTCCCCCCATGATGGTGGTTTGAGTCCGCTGCTACTACAGAACAGGCCAGTGGGTGGAGGTGAGCACTAAAGCCGCCAACAGTCTGAATAAGCAGCCAGGCAAGTGGGTTTGCACCTCTCTCCTCTCTCCCAACCCCCCGACCTGGAGAGGAGTAGAGAGGAAAAAACCTGCCCCCGATAACATCAATTTAGCATGCTATTATCTCCAATGGTGGAAAACTACACTCCGGCAAAGTCTGACATAAATCTTGGAGAGCTGGGGGGACATTGAATATGCATGAGCTGAAACAGATATGACACTGCTGGCACATTAATATTCTTGTCACTGGAGGTTTTCAAACTTTCAAGTCGATGACTTGAGCGAATCCAGTCTGGAGTTTCCATAAAACAGGGCAAAAGAATATTATACATAATTAAAGACCTACAAGCTTCTGAACTCTGAGGGCGAAAAAAGAGGGAGAGAGAAAAAGAGAAATGTGTTGCTGTAGATTCCATAGAATTTAGATGAATCCACAGTTTGAATAAGGGTGAAATGCTGTGACTGTATGGATCAAATAAATTCTCTATCAGTGTCAGTTTCTTGATATTCAGGGCCAAGGAGCACATGCTCAACACTTAAATATTTCGTAAAAATAATGCGTGCGTGGGAGTACTCAATGTGCTCCCACGTGGGAGAAAGAAAGACAAGCTATTTAAAAAAAAAAAAAAAACGGGCACACATATGCTTAAGTTGTCAAACTCACTCAGTCACATAGAAGTAAAGGGAGCGAGGAGAACTGATGGTTGGATTGCAGCTTTGTTCTGCAAATGAGCGGATATTGATCCTTAAGTTGTGATAATTACATGGTCACGGCTCTCGGGAAAGAAATCTCCAAAGCTCTTATTTATGTCACTCACAACATGCAAATGAACAGTTGGTCCTTCTATGGCCCATTTTTTCCTCTACGCGTTCGGTTTCCCTTGCCCACTACTAAGCACTCATGTCATATGCCCTTTCCATCAAACTCACCCTCACTCTGTAATCAAGGGTCATCTTGGAATCATTTCATTTCTTAATCTTGCAGTCTGGGGGATTAGCTGTTCCTGCGCTCTGTTTATATTTATGTCTATAAATTGTTGGGCCCTAAGCAATCCAAAACAAACCGGCCGTCCTGCTCTTTCCCAAAGTGTTTACTGACCCCTAGCCACTACCATACCCCCCCAAACCCCTTCACAACACCACATATAAAACACAAACACACACACGCACAAATGAATACACAAACTGGCTGCCCCTGAGCCCTGGATGTCCTAGATTACCTTCGGTTCATTTAAGGGAAGACACACAATGTGACCCTTCTGAACCAAAACGCTTTATTAAACTCAGATGTGTGACCACTTTCCAAACAACATGCCTTTATCCTCTTCGCTCTGGTTCAACCATGGAGTAAAAAAAGGATCTCCTCAAATACAATCTTCAGACTGATCAGACATGCTTTGGGGTTTGACCCGAGCTGTGTGAACACTGAGGAGGACAGAGAGATGGAAGAGAGATAGATGGCCCACTGATCCTGCTCTGGTTTGCTGACCAAGAAAAGGGCCGCAGGGCCCGGCGGCGCAGCAGTGATCCAGGCCACAGTTGGTCTGGCCTGCCAGACAGTCAGAACGAGATGAGACTGAGCATGGAGCACAAACACCACAAGGGCTGTCTATGGGAAAAAAAAAATCATAAACAGGGGAGATTATACAATGAAGAGAGAATATATAAACTCTAGAGTGTGTTTAAGCATGAATTACGCTCCAGCTCAGGGCATTTTTAACATACAGAAACTGACAGTTTGACAGGGCGGTGTGGTTGTGCTGGTTAGGTTTTAGGGTTGTCCACATTTTCTTCTTTGCATGTCTCTGGCCGATCATCAAAGACTGATGACGCACTGAGAAGAAAAGAATGGCTTGTTGTCATTTATCTTTAAATATCACAGGGTTAATCAGGGTTTTTCCTGGCTCAGAATGGGCCTTTAGGGGGTGACTATATGAGCTGCAGTAAACGTTCAACCCACGTATTACAGTATAGTCTGTGAGTCTGTATTATCTTATTTGACAAAAATCTGTGCATTTCCTGTTATTTCTGACCATTTTATAAAACATATTATCATTATGCTTAAGTTACTGAAACCCCAATTAAATCTGGTAAATAATTTGTTTTTATTGCAACAGTGAAACATGGGAGGAGAGGGATTTTGAGGGAGAGGGGTGTAATGAGATTGGGAGAGGGAAGGTCACATCCTACTAGTGCATTTCACCCTCTTCCTACGATGGCTGCTCTTTTCCTTTAAATTGTGTTTTCGTTTTACATACACATTTGTTTAAGTACATTTATTTGAGTTACTAAGGTATTATGTCTTATTTAAGTTTATGGTCTGCTTGTTCAGCAGTCGTTTGATGTATTGATACTTTTAACATACATTCAGAGAGGATTTGATTTGCAATTTGAATCTTATTTTTTTTTTCTTTTGGCGCTCGTGATTTTCCTTTGGCGCTGGGTAAAACCTCTTTGGGGGGCGCCAAAGAATTCTCTATGCAGGAAAAACCCTGGATGCACTAACTGCACCACACAGTAGACTAGACTAGGGCTGTGCTCAAAAAATCGATATGGCAATATATCGTCATGTGATCCTTGCAATTACATGTATTGCTCCAGATTGACCTATGGTCCGGTCACAAAAACACCATAGCCATAGCGCTGGGACTAAAATATTTGAATGTATTTCTAGGATCTCTGAGGACCTGAATTGATGCCTCTGCTGTAATTCTCAACAATATCGAACAGCTGTTGTAGTGAACTCTGTGTAGGACATTACCATAATCAATGTATATCACCATATGTATCGTATCGTGGCATCTGTATAGTGATATTTATTGTATCATGGGGTTGTGAGAAATACCCAGCCGTAAACTGCCATTAGCTTCATCAAGTTATGTGATATTGACTTTAAACCAATGACACTGTCATGCTGCATGAGTAGAGGTGAGACATATATGAATATTGCATCAACAAATAAGAGAAAAGCATTTGTGTAAAAGGGGGTAGACAATCACAGTACTTTGCTGCAGTCAAGCAAAACAGAAGAAAACTAAAGGACCATTGAAATACAATACACTTAATAAGTGGCAACAAAATAATAACACAGTCGTACTGCAAGTTGCAACCTCAGCTAACAGAGCCTCATTTGAAGATAATTACCTTTGTCACATTACCTTCTTCAAGAAAATATTATGGTGACCTCTTCCTCCTACAACACTACTACTGCAGCAACAACAACAGCAACTACAGAGATGAGGTTACCATGGTCACAGCAGGAGGAGAAATAGTAGAAAAGGTAAAAATGGGAGTGTGATAGAGTGCACGCGAGGGTAAAAGAGAGATTACATCGGCACCGTTGTTAACAGACATATTTCATAAATTGATCCAGCTCACATAACAAAGTTGGAGAGCAGCCACATAACCTGACCTTCACCATCTCTTGGGCAGACCAACAATAAATAAATAAAACCTTGCTCCTTTGACAGCCACTATCCGTAAGCCTGAGCTAGCAACAGCCAGGCCAGACCCCCCTCCACTACTCCTCTGCAGTTCCTCCCATCACCTCCCTGCTCTTCATCGTTTGTGTGGAGTATCTGTGCACCTTTGGGTTATTCATCATTCGCTGTAATATATCCCTTCTCTGCCCCTCTACCTTTCTCCCTCCAACAAATTCATTTTGCCCTTGACAGAGTCCGGTCTTTGTTGTGACACCGGACACTCCATGTGTGGCCGCTTCTATGACACAGGGTGACAGGTATTTAAAGACTGCCCGTTCCAAACTGGATGGAGCTTTAGATAGAGGACGCAGTCTGGTAGAGAGCGAGAGAAAGAAGAGTAAGGACAGAAGGTAAGAGGGGAAGGGAGGGGAATCAAGAGGTGTGTGCAAGGACAGCTCAGCATTGTCACACCATTACAAGCGGCTGTGGCTATATCACCGTCTCCCTCCTGGAGGTGTTTTTCAGCTACAGCTGATAAAAAGCCCCTGGGCAAGGTGCTTAGGTCAGGTCTTTAAACACAAGGGGATATCTATCCTGCCTCTTGGGCTCTTCCTGGCCGATGCCACCGCTCTCATTTCCCCACTCGTTGCCTTAATTTGGCGGCAAGGCCAGATCCTGTTGGTGTCAGCGAGCTTGGTGAATGGGCAAATGTCACGGAGTTACAATGGCATAGGGAATTGTCAAGCACCTTGTATCGTACATGGCAGCTGCACAGCAAGATAATAGATTAATTTCATGACTGTCTGAGCTCTACAGGACAATATTGCTTTTTCTTTCACCCGTCCCATTCTCAGCGGATTGTCATCTAAAACTGATACACACATTCTCCTTACACACTGTAAACACATTTCCCGTAAATACACACTAACCCTCAGCTTTACACTCTCTCTTTCTGAATTTATTTAGTGATATTTCTCACTTTTTTCACACAGAAGAGGTTAGAGTGGTCTGAGGTACAGAAGGCACTGGCCTCAAAGTAGTCTCTTCTCATAACATCTGAACAAATCAAGCTATTTTCACCAGTATTATCAGGTATAATTTGGCAAAAAAGACCCACCTGTCCCTATTACTATACCATCACATAACTAGTTCACCTGCAGCGAATGCACACATTACAAAAGTGCAACCTAAGTAGGAGAAATGCTGAAGACGGTAGTTGTGTTAAACAGTAGTCGGCCTCTCGTTGAGCTCAAAGCGAGACATGTCTTCTGGTCAAAGAGACATTTGAGATGATGGACTGGTAGGCAATAGACTGTGCTTAAAAATGAGCATATGCTCCCAACAAGAATTACCAGAGCGGAGCATATCATCTCTGGTATGTGTGCATGTTCAGAGTAGACAGCAATTAGGCAGACTGACAGCCCCACTGCATTAAAATCCATGCATTTACAAGGCATGTGCCGAGAATGAGAATGCATACTTGTTACATATCAGACGAATATGATGATCCCCTCTCAAGAAACATGTAAAGCAGATTTAAATGAATTCATATGTTTCAGCTTGACAAATACAGTATCAGCATCCATTGCTTTCTTGGAGGCCGATCTTGCTTAGATCAGCCTCATTTAACCCTCAGTAAGGTTGAAACCAGCACATTGTAAGTGTTGTTGTGTAGGAGCATTTAAAGTTCTGTCTCTGATGACATCTTTAATACATCTTTCTGGTTGCTACAATGGTTCTTAGGATCAATGAAGCGCATCAGTGTGGTGCTAGAGTGATGCTGCCCAGCCAGGGCATTTGTGCGGGCACAACAGCTTTTGGCCTCTCTCCACAACCCGCAGCGGCACACACTCAATCTGCACTTCAATGAAATCTTTTCATGCCATTCGAAAAGAAATTAAATCTGAAGGCCTGCATGCGACTTTTTTTTTTCTTGACTGCAACACAAAGGAGGACAGGAACAATGGAGGCATTGGGTTGTTGCAGCCCTCGATTGAGACGTACTGCTGAAACGAACAGCATTATTACGAGGGCATGCCGGCTGCGGTCCAATCTTCTCTGAATGATCCACATAGTCAGCATTACTGATCCTGCCGTTTCTCGATAGGAGTAAATGTCTGGAATTCCGAGCCGCCCACTAAGAGATGCCATGCTAGCCAGCAGATATTAGCATCTGTGATGTCACCATACTGCACAAAGGGGGGACAGAGAAATGGTGAACAAGAGAGCCACTCTAGACAGTTGTTTGGGTTATCCAGAGGAATCCTGGACATGTCAGAGTCATACAGTCACAAACAGAGCTAATTAAGCACAGCATAATCTGCAATAATTAGACAAAAAGAGAAAGAAAAGTGAGAAGGACACTTTCTGCATATTAAACCATTGTGCAAAGCTTAATGTGTCCGTAATAAAAAACATGAATATTTTTAGATCTTAAAATTGGCACTAATAAGAAAAGGAAGCCTGGGTGTTTTGTGTTCTTAACACTCTTTAAATTGACTTAGACCTATTAAGGTTTAGAATTAGTGAGAAAAATAACTAATAAAAGAAGAATACGATTGATCTTTGGAACATCATATGATGTTACATGTACTCTTGACGATCATTCACAAGATTAGCTTCAGCAAGTTTTGCCACACTTGTAGAGCTTCTCTAAGAAAGCCAGACCTGTACGGGCCTCCATGGCAGACTTTTCTGCTGAGTGCCAGTATGGCTGTTCTGAATGCTGATTAGCTGCTAGGGAGCCGGCCTGCATCTCAGGCTGAGAGAGCCTACACCAGGGGCACCCGGCAACCGACACAGTCAGAACCAGGAGAATGAGCAACACAAAAGTCTATTCTTGCCTGGGCCCATGTAAAGACCTGCCCACCCCCTGCTTAAGATGCAAAATAAGAGTTAAAGAAGTTGAGTAATGAAAAGAGTGGATGAAAGTCAGAGAGGAAAAGTATTCCTCTTTATGGCACAAATCAATTGGAAAAGTGAATGACAGTTGACTGTCATGAGGGCTGTGTTGTTCTTCTTTTAGTCCACAGGGTTTTTATTTTTCTGAAGCTGAGTATGAGGTATGAAGAAGTATGCATTTGGGTGCACCTACATGTATACATTGTGAGGATGCATCAGTTGTTTCAGGTCACTCTACCACAAGGTGTCCTGATAGATTCATCGCACAGTACTGATCTCCATCACAGTGGTCTCAAAGCAGTTTCTATTACTGTTGTGGTGCTGCTGCCGTGTTGAGAGAAAACCAAAAGTTTCACCGAGGTGAAAACATCTTATTCTGAAGAAGTGAAAAACTTATCGGCTGAAAACAGACAACTACCTTCTCAATATGAAAACGTCACACATTATATTTGTTTCTTTTTGTTTTTGTTTTATGAATAAAACTTGGTTAATCAAAACAACTCAACTCAACTCCACACAGCACCTTTTCACGCTCTCTATAAACAAACAAGGCTCAACTGTGCCCCCACTCGTGGCCTCTGACCCTCACCCCTTCCCCTTGGCAATGAATTAGTTCACTTTAAATCTAATTAAGAAGAGTAGTTTAGATGTAAAAAGAAAAAAAAAACATGTTTTTTAATGACCTCTCTGTTAAGAAGCAGATATGGAAGAAAAATAAAGCCAAAAAAAAGCCAAAAAAAGAAAAGAATTCCTAATAAATAGCACAGTGGATTATGAAATACTCTTCTACTTCAATGCTCTGTGTTGACTGTGAGCTGCTGTGAGGTCAAATTCACAAGTGAGACACCACATCCTGGATTTCCGTGTTTGGTCTCATTTTCAGTCTCCAGTCACCTGAACGTAGTGGAAAACTAGCTTCCTTCGACTCTGGTCTCTGACAGTTATTGTTCCTCAGCAGCCCATAAATCTGCAGGACTGCGATGTTTGCAAAAAGGGGGATCTGGGTCAAAGGTTGCCGAGCCCTGTCCTTTGGCCCCCTCACACCAGATGGCACCTCAAGGTTTCTCAGGCTGTCAAGAGCGCACTCTCTCTATGTTTACTCTCCCACCACCCAAATTCACTCACTTACTCAACTGGTGTTGTCGCCCCATGTGTCCCCAACTCCAAATCTTTATTTCCTGAACCCCACCCATTTCTCCTCACACCCTTAGGCCCTAGGCCAACAGGACAACACCCCACCCTCATCATCCTCTCTCTGAAGAGATTCCAAGCCTTTTCTGGTGGTAGAAGACCCAGGATGAAGTAAACAGGAAGGAAAAACCAGAGCAAACCCTGAAAAATGGCAGATGAACCCCAGTTAAAACCCTACCGTGAAAATAAAGAAAGCAAACTGCAAGCTGTCGCTGGCATTATCAGCCACTAATTACCGAATTTAAGGATTTCTCGGGTTTTCTTTTTTTAACCCCTACTTCCCTCCCCCCTCCTGCTTTCCCATTTTATTTAGCAAATAGGTTTTTATAATCCTCATTGAATCAATTTTCTGTGTCAAAACGAATAAATTAGCTTGCTTTATTTTGGAATAAACCATTAATACAGGAATGGCTGGTAATTAATTTCCTGTAATTGGCCCACCGGGATTGGTGTCAGTTACACCCAGTCCATGAAAATACTGTGTATTAGCTTAAACATTGCTATTACTGTGCATCTGAATAATTTGGGAAGAAAAGGAGAACTGACTTTTTTTGGGGGGTTGGGAGCATGATCATTGGGAGAGCACAGAGCTGTATGTGGTTTAAAATACAAATGTACTACTGTTACTCAACAAACATGACCAAACGAAGTATAAACATGATATACTGTGTCGGTTTCTAAAGACTGGTAGCCAATGTATGTGATGAGATCTGGCGATATTAAAACGTCTGTTGTTGTCAAGGTGAAACTAAATTACCGTAGAAGATGCACCACGCTGCTTTTTAATCGTTTGTGTGGCAGCTAGTGGAGAAACTGATCACAGCTGATCTGTCATCCGTTCGTATAGTCTTCCATCGTTCAGACCACGCGTGATCTGTGGACCGATTGGAAAGTTATCAACATGGTCTAAATAAACTGCTGCTAAACCCCTAGCTGTGTAGAGTCTCAGTGAAAAGAATACAGCACTAGAGTAGTAAATGTATGATGGGGGTCCATGGAGATGGGCTGTACAAATAGGAAGACAATTCAGTCTTTCAAAATATATTTGTAGTCATGTACTTTGTCATCCAAGTTTAAAAGTAGTGTTAAAATATCCTCATCTAGTTCTCGTGAACCCAATATCGTGTATCGTCATACCACTAATGTTATCATTTACACTTGAGCATATTATATGTAGTTAATACTTGAACTTAAGCCTAAGCCTGCGCTTATAGCAGGGCTGCTTGTAGTAAGAACTCGTACATAACTCCCCAAAATGCCTCTTTTAGTTATAATACCCACACCGGGCGTTTTAACATCTCTAATTTGTCATTTCCAGGGGACGGCCGGGAAAGGAGACTGAATTGCCTTCTCTGGGCTAAGCTCCTTATGTTCACTTGTACATATTGGAGGATTTGTGTGAGTGAACTCAGTGGGTCCAGGTAAAGTAGTCCCACTCCACTGGCTGTGTAAACAAAGGATATAATGGAGCCGCTGCCTTGAAGCCACACTCAGCGAGAGTCTGTATCTCCAAGTCTGTACTTTAAGACCTCAAGAAAGCACATTAACATCCACCTCCCTAGCAGCCTGATTTAGGAGTCTTCTCTAACAGGTTCCCTGTGAACCCAGTGCCCCCATTCAGAGGCAGAATGTGGCTTTCCCGCGGCGTCAGGGCAAGGTGGCAGAGCGTTGGCTGGTAAGTGTGTCACCCTGGCTGAGGTTGGGGCACAGTGGCACAACGGGAGTGTTGCTACTCCCCTCCTCCATCTTCCTCTCTCTCTCTCTCTCTCTTTCGCTCACTCCATCAATACCGCCACAACAGCAGACATGAAACCAGGGCATGCCCCCAGTGAACAGTGGAATAGGCAGCTGCCACCAGTGGGCCTGGAAGGGCCTGACTTAAAAAGAAATTCGGAGAAATAGCTGTAACCCAAAAAACAGCCTCAGTGAGCCGCAAGCCTCCATCGGTGCCCCTGTTTTCCTATTTGAGATGAAGTGATGATAGCTGCAGGGAGGGAGGGCAGCGGCTACGGAGGCTGCCAAAAGACAGAAAGATCCTTCCCCCAGGTCAGGAACCATTGGGAATGGGCAGGATACTGAATCATGGGCTTACTCAAGGTTCCATTGTCAGGGCTTTTTTTGATGTCAAAAACACACATTTTCATACACATGTTCTGTATTTACGCATATACTTGTCATGCACAAGATCCCTCAGACAGACTCACACACACACACACACACACACACACATACTTGGAATAGAGCTCCCACAAAACTTAGGTTGCAGTTGAATGTTGTTCAGCTAATGCATCATGAGACTGATAACTTTTGACTGAAACAATTCACTACCCTATCCCTTTCACTGAACACTGTGAAAATAGCTTAAGTGAGAAAACAAACAGTGTTGTCCTCTGAAGAAACATGCCGGGAAAATATGAAAGAAAAATACATGAGGTCATCTTCACCAGAGCATGCAACGTTTAAAAAATGCCTAAGTGAAGATCAACACATCTCTGCAAACTCCCTTTACTCTCCGTGACTTTGTGTGAGGATTATTCACAGCTGTAAAACTAGCATGTAGCCATCTGCTTTTCTGCACTGTAACAGGCAAAACGACAAATGCCGCTCAGTTACACAGTTGAAGGAGAGGACGATGTAAAAGCTAAGGGAAATATTATAAACCATGAATACCAAAATTCTAAGTGGAACCAGAGTTATCAGAACGAATGGTTGACTACACAGCAGATTTTACACGGCTCTTTTCTGGACAGTGGAATTTGAACAAAGCAGTCATTCAGACCGATTCTTTTCTTTTTTCTACATGGTGATACATCGGTCACACAAAGGCTGCGATGTCGTGCTGCACTGAAGATGTGAAGCTCACACGTTGACTTAAATTCTTATATATAACAGTAACTGCTGTCACAGTCAGGCAGAAAGAACAACTCACTTATTTTAATTGTGCACTTCACAAACAGACATTAAGATTGATGGGGAGATAATCCATGTAAGATATGTCTTTTTGGAAGTCCTCCCTTGAACTCTTAAACAGAGACACTCCATCAGGATTTGAAGTTGAGAAATAAGGTGAGGTCTGAAGCGAATCAATATCTCAGCTGTGGAGTGGTGGCCACCTGCCAAAGGGACTGGCACATTCAATGTGTCTTCCTCTGGACCTCGAGAATGAGTAGTGAGTCTCTTTTAAAGCAGAGGACTCCTCATAGTGCATGCCCTTTAAATCTAGGCCACGCTACCCTGTCTTTTATCTTTGATCATAAGGAGCACATTTTTTCTGCAACTCTTCTATGTCTAAAAATTTAGAGAGAAGGGAAAGTTTTTTTCAGTTTGCCTATTTTTTGGGTAGACTCTAAAACTGAGGGTTCTGGGTGTTTCATTTCACACAACTAGTTCTGAATGACCTCAGAATAATCTTGGGGAACTCTCCTGAAAGTCTGAGACAAATAAATCCAGCATGGCATAAATCGAGATAAGGAAACTGAGAGCGATAGCGGGAGCAGAAGTGTGAGATCTCTAAGCCATGTTAAAGCTGCGAGGTAGGGCACTGTCATGGCTGTGTGTCTGAGAGGGCTTCAGCCTTTGGCTCTCTATGCATTTTAACACACCATAAATCACTCTCAGAGCCCAGCCCTGCATTACGTGAATGATATATTTTATTTACACTATAGAGGAAAACACACATGGTCCTTATTAATCATCTCCCACCTTTAATAATGAGTCAACTTCCACTCATTCATCACCACTTCCAAAGCCATGCCTGCAGTGAAACACAGGGGGGGAAGTACAAGGAAAAACAAACATAGTTGGCAAACAAGGTGGCTGTTTGAGAAAGGATATGTAAAATGCTTCAAATGCGATTGTCACATTCTTAAGGCATTAGAAGCCAATACTATAATGTGGTAGAGCGTGGAGATTTGAGCCCAGGGGATTTTAGCTATTTAGTTTGTCACTCTTTGAGAGTAAAATACCTCGATGACATGAGAACTTTTCTGCTCTCTGACATGTTTATACAAGCTCGCTTCAGCACCATTACTCATTCTCACTTGTCTCTCTTAGAAGTCTCCTCTAATGATCGAGCCGAGGCATAACCACAGCCCTATGACACGGGTGTCATAGAAATCTGCTACATTTGCCAATGTGGCTGCATTACTGTCAAAGCTCATCAAAATGAGGCATTCAAAACCTCAACCTTTCTCCACCCCCTCACCCACTAGAAAAGATGTGCACTAAATGATAGCTGATTCCCTCTCTTTGTGCTTAAAATAGACTTTGCCCTGCTATTGGAACGCAAGTCGGATGGAGTGAAACATTTGAGAGTGATTCCTCATGTTTGAAATGATTTAGAAAGCAATCCGTCTTAACAGCAGCCTCAAAAAACTTGAACTTTACTGTGTTAAGACTCTTTGGAACTACTCCAATTCACAGAAGAGAGGGCAAGGAAGCTGCTAAAACACATCCCCACTGGTCTCCAGTGTGGGAAATATAATACGACACTGAGATAATAAATGACAGCAGACAACTATAACTAAATTCTTATATGAGGGAGCATAAAGCCTCTGCCATGTGAGTAGCGAGAGAAACACCAGTGACAACACGTAGTGCTGGTAGCTGCTGCAGGATTATTGATGTTTAAGAAGTTTTGGCACGCTACAGTTCTGGAAGTGGAAACAGAACCTCACATCAGCTAATATCAATGACAGAGAGTCAACCTCCATGAGCTAAAAACAAAATGAGACTATCATACACACTGAGAATAAAACTTTGTTTGAACACCTACTGGTTCATAGGGTATATTCTGCCACAATGTAAACCTGCATAAAGCCACACAAAAAAACAGATTGTTTGTGCATGTGTGTGGGCTGTTTGTCTCACCTACACATTGTGAGTATGTGTTTCTCTTTATAGCCATCTTTTATGCAACCCTTTTTACTATTTTTTTTTCAACGTGATGTACATACATTTATAGATTTATAAAAAGCCTATGGTTAGAATCCCAAGCGCTCTGTTTTTTCCAGTTGTATTGATTTTAATTGTTTCCTTTTGCAGGTAAAATTGGAAATATAATACTGAGAATGTGTTGGCAGTGGCTCTATGAAATAATCATAGAAATAGTTGCCTTTGCATTATTTTGTACAGCAGTCTGTCATGGTTTAGATCTTCTCAACAGTTGCGACGTTTGTGCTTAATGAGGCAAGAAAAAGGTCATTAAAAGTAGTATTATCAATTTTTCCGAGAGTGTTATAGCTATCATAAAGTGAGTGGGAAAGTAATAGAAATAAGATTTACCACTGGGCGCTGCTAATGTGTGTGAGAGAGGTTAACTGCTGTGTTTAGTAACAAGCAAATGCTGCTCCTCCCATTAAAGGTGGCGGCCTCTTTTATTGTTGAGCTTCAGTGAATCGTCACAGCTTGACACTCTCTATATAGCATCAATAAACATAATTTTATGTTGCAGCAATACAAGCAGTTGCAGGTTCAGAAATTGCAGCGATTTTGTCTTTAGTCCTAAAATATAAAAACATCACAATAACTAATAAAATCTGAAGGAAAACCATTTGAAAGTATATTTACAGGGATGAAATGCCAGGATTAATGATGTGTTGTCGTTATGATCCATATTTCCTGCGAGTCTTTTCTAAAAAGTTAACTGCCTCAAGACGACTCACTTCTCCAATACAAAAACTCATGCTTCAAGGCCGAATCAGATTCTCACCTCCTAGTCATACACAGTCAATAAATTACTGCAAACAAATTCTGTTTCTCCTCTCCCCTTCTTTTCTGTGCTCCATGATATTTTCACTCCCTTTTTGAAACAATGATATATCAAAACCTATAAGCCCATAATCCTATAAATTAAGCTCTCTTGTCCATGTTACATTTATTTCCCCATAATCTCCTTTCACTTTTTTTTTTTGCTCCCTCTCTCACACTTGGTATCTCACAATGTCCCTTGGCTGACCCCAGTGAGCATTCTTTTCCCCTTGAAAAGGCTGAGAAATATTCAGACTGATACCAAATATAATGCCTGTTGTGCATTTCACAAATAACAAGGTGGTTGATGGCATGATCTTGGCTGGTTGAGGCTGAATGACTGAGCCAGCTCTCTTCACGTGGAGTAGGAGGAAACTCTCCAAAGTGAGCCAAATGATGTCACGGCCATCATGTTTGAATACACTGCTGAAATATTTCAAAAAGTACTGAAAGTGTAGCGCATGAATTCAATTCAGTAATAATTTGGAGGAAAAACATTTAACAAAAACAAAACATTTTCTGTTCTTGTTTCCAAAAATGAAATTTGAAATGTAATATTTGAAATATATTTTTTAATTTCCACAGAATAAAGTAAGAATTTGAGGTATACATGTAAGAAAAGTGTTTATCCTGGTATCCGTGTCTATGCCTGCATCCTTTCTCAGGAGACTAAGCATTGTGGCTCCATACATAGAATAATGCTGATGAAAATCCTCGACGTACATGTGCCCCCGTGATGGTTTAAGGTGAGCAGCATGCACAGCACTGCTATCGTCACAGGGTGACCAATCCAGTGGGCACAGAAGATGCTCACGAGATGCAGTCAGACCTACATCCCCTTGTCAACTATTAAATCAATTCCACTGCTAAATCCAAACCATTCAATCCCAAACCAGGAGACTCCCAAAGCCTCGCAATTCCTCTTCATTTCTTGCAGCAAGCAGAGTGTGGAACACTGGGGGATCTCATCACTCCTACATGTATCTTGTACAAGCTTTCAATACGACAACAAATCAGTCTTTGGCTAATGGATGAATTGATTTAACATGTGTAGAGTAATAGGCATTTTAAACGACAGGAGAGAGTGAAAAGCAGTTGTTTCTCATACGACTTAAGGATGGTGAGTTACAGCGAAAAAGTGCCAAAAAAGACAGGAGTAAATGCATAGATATTCTTAAATAAAATCATAAATCCTTTTCCTAAGCACATCATGAAATAAGTCTCAATTGATAAGTTAGCTTAAAACTTTATTTTTTGATTCAGTGTTTTTTCACTCAAACATTTTGCCTTTAAATGTCAGTGAAATCTGGCTGTAAACATATGAATCACTACATTTATGGGCATTCATGGGCTTAAATTACCATGTCATGTGAACTGTTGACACAAGTTTATTTTGATAAAAAGTATCTAAATCAATCAGGTATTTGTTTTTCCTCATTATATGCAATAAGTGGTGAAGGTCCCACAGGCAGCTTAACCTCCACTGGACCTGTCCTAACCGCAGGACAACAGCAGCATTTGTTTTTGTATTTCAAAGACCCGCGGAATTACATTAATTGAAGGAAACATTCTGTGTTGTTAAACTCTCAAGTGGACCTGGGGTTGCAGATTTGTCAGCAGGCGTGCTGGACAATAAAAGTGAAGCAATGATGGAGTAAGTGAAAAGTTTAATGTGGCTCTCACTCGGCTGCATAATGTGTCGTGACCGATGAAACATTTCCCAATTGTTCACACGGCTTTCTGTCAGCGCTGATGTAAAAGCCCTGGAGGCAGGGTCCTGGGTCTGCCCTTTAAACTGGCGCCTCACTCTTTCAATTTGGTCCTCACCACAAAGGGAAAAAAAAGCAAGACAGAGAGAACAAGGGGGAGTATAGAAAAAAAAATACAGAAAATGTATTTCTAAGTTGAGTTGCCATGATAAATGAGGATCAAAAGGTGAAATGAGCAAAAAGTATGTGAAAATCCTTAATCAAAGTAATCACAAATAATATATGTTATTGTCAAGGTCGTGTCAATAATTCTCTTTGTACAATGAACTGTTTTGGCTGCTTAGAGGAAATATAATTAACACAAATAAGTATTTAAAAAAACAGCAATAATGGACTTAGACATAGAGCTGAGAAAATCAGACTAAACCTAAATTATTGCACACTGGTTATTTAACTACAAGACAAAGAGAAGGCTTAATAGGGATAATTGAATGCCTGGAAATACATGTTTCAGTATGTAAATACACTGAGGCCTTGCCAAGGGATTTATTCTGCTCATGATGATGAGATGTATATACTTGACAATATATGACTATTGATTTGGTCCATGTATTTTAGTCTTATCCTCCACCTTTCCCAAATATTTCAAATTACCAACTTATTTGATAAAATTAGCACATTGGCTCCATTGCACATAACTGTCTCATTGGTATATTCATGAAAAGTGAACAGGCTTTGTCCAATAGCAGCCACAATGGAGGGTAGAAATGCTTTACATGAAAATCTAATAGGCAATTTACATTTAAATTTCTACTGTCTCTGTTATGGGTGGATTTAAAAGAGCAAGGGCCTGCTTTTAATGCCTTCATGCCGTCTCCATACACCTCTTCATCTCCTCCCCTTTTACATCACCCGTTTTTCAACCCCCTGTGTCTCCCACAACGGCTTTCATCCTCACCTTTAAGGGTACCCAATCAAGAATGGTCTGTGCAAAGCTTCTATGGCGATCGCACAGAGGAAACCTCAACCCCAAACAAAGGCCATTCATTAAAATATCTCCAGCAGAAAGCTCAGGGGTTCAAACTACTACATTAGCCTCTCTGCTTACACACGGCAGAGATCAAACCACAGGTATACAACAGAGAGATGTAGGTGGCTTTTTTTAGAAAACCTAAGGACTCCAGCAAGGACACTGTCAAGGCTCATGGCGCTTCTGCATTCAGCTGCTAGACAGGCTGGTCTTTTGGGTCAGAATGCTAATGAAGATGTAAGGTAAAGCGGATGAGCATCTGTTCAGAACAATGAGTAGGTGGCCAGATGTGGTCCTTTGATAGCTGCAAGAGTTACAGTCCAATCAAACAATTCCCAGTCCCCTTTATTAATAGGACTGCTAATGATAGCAGATCACCCCAGTCTGTAGCCTTTCAAATGAACAGTGGGGCATCACTCTGTACCAGCATGTTGAAAGACCAGTGTGCCATGTAAAGGTATGGCTGTTAGGTGTATAAAAACCTGTCATAATGAGGCTATGAGATGATGAGATGGTTAGGTGTCAAAATAGCTGTGGCTGAAGACAGTGGGGCTAACTAGCTTCTCTAGATACTACAGTTCAAAGTAGCAAGTTCATGGAAAGGTAATCGGAAAAAAAACCATTTCTAATCTTTGCTCTGTTAATAGCAATAAAACACACTGTGCACTGTAGTACAATGCAACTTCAGTGGGATTTAACTATCACAACTTAACTATTGCAATATTTTTCAAAGGTTATTTCATCACACATTTTCTGGCAATAGTTCTTCGGAAAGAACAATATCGTTCAGGGATTAGCAAGTCAATGCAACAACAATAGATCTCAAAGAACTATGGACTTTTGTCCTATTTCAAATGAAAAAGTCAAAGACCAGTGGAGGTGAACCTTACTGCATTTAGGATAATGATACACCTTATGTGCATCATAAATGGTGGGCACTTCTTCTACAGACGTAATAAACTATGGAATATGGATGAAACATATATTCAAACTCACAATAAACTTGGCAGCCAACAAGTCAACATGGCTGTGTGACATACAGTACAAAGTACACTCATTAATGATCCGATTATTTAACAAGTTAGACACTGAACAATGTGGCGCACTTTGAAGTGCACTCAAGTTTTTGTTTGGAAGCATAACAGTGACAATAGTCTGGCATTATGCATGTCTGATGCCTTGTGGACATACTCTGCCACGTGGACACACTGTGTGCACTGTATCATCCCCGTTCTTAATAAAAGGAGATGGTGCTTTCTGAGCATAAGGAAAGTTATGGAAAATATCTCTCACCCAAGGACACTGCGCCAGATGTGCTTAGACTTATGGGAGCAATCATAGGTGGCCAAGGCTCTGGTGTGGGCCTTATTAAGTTAGGCTGCAACCCAGCACCTTCAACTTATTAAGCTGTCAAGAGTTGCAATGATTAAAACCAAAGAAAGGTCAGTCGCAGACCTCAAGCATTGTGCAGACCGTGATATTTGCTTTTAGGCCCCCGACCTAATGAAGACGTTTTACTTGATACATGCAAGGAAGGCCTGACAAAAAGGTCCTTTTGTGGCATTTTTTTTTTTCAAGTTCCCTTATTCATCTTCGATGGCTTGTAAAAATGTCCAACACCAGTATTTTCTATTTCCCCACAACCCTATCCTTCTTCTTTTCTTTCTCCCTTTTCTATCCTCACAGACTCCTTTGAAATTAATTTAATCCATGACAAAGAGGCAGATAAATAGGGAGAGATAGAGGGTAAAAGAAGAGGAGAATAAGTGAGGAAATCAGAACCGTGGGTAACTGTGTGCTGTTTTGCACTACTCTGGTCTCTCTATTCAGCAATTTTGCATAATATCAGCATGTGTGGGGATCAAAGGGAGTAGGTTAATGGGAAAGGGGCTTGGGGATAATTACAGGGAGGGGACAGGTCGGGGAGCGGTGGGTCCAGGTGGGGCCAGCCCTGCTAATATGCCCCTGTTATGCTGACAGCAGGATTCCAACGTCTGCCGTTGAAGATTAAAAAAAAAAGGATGGAGGTAGAAAAAAAAAAAACAATCTTGGGGAGTTTATTGAGAGCTGTCATGGGCATCCCTTAGATGCTAGGTGACGGTGGACCCTCATAGATTTATTCTCTTGTCATAGATGATGATGCCATCCAGAGAGCGGGAAACTGGCAGATGCTGGGGGAAGGAGGACAGAAGAGACAGGGTCCAGTAGAGGGGTAGGGTTCAGGGATTACTGCCCCTGGGTGAAGAATCAATCACGGTGGAGCGAAGTGGGTTGATTTGGGATGTAGTGTGTGGCTGGGTCTGGGTGTTGGAATGATGTATTCAACAAGCATCACTCAGTCATACCGTCTCAAATTTTGAGCGATTCAGTGTGTCAGCTGTGTCATTCTCATCTCCTCCACGTCTGGACTCCCTGTCTCTTTCTATATACAGTGTAAAAAGCTGCTACAGCTGTATCTACCTGCACAGGTAAATGTGACTCTGCCAGCGGCCACACTTTCAGTGCAGAGACCTAATTGTGACAGGCCTTTGACACCCTGTGAAATCTGTATCATTAGCAGGATACAGGGATGAGGCTATAAATGATGGAGAAAGGGCAGTGGGAGAGAAATAAATGAAAAAAGGATGGTAGGGCAGGAAAAAAAGTGAATCTATTTGAGTTCAAAGCCTGCCCTTGACTTTAGAGAGGAAAAAGAGGAGGAGGGAATAAGTGAGAGAGATCAGTCTGTTTTGGCAGCGCCCTTCAGGACAACCTGTTAGTGGTAAATTGAAAATGACATATGTAAAACTGAGAGGTCGGATAAAGTTCTGTTTGTTCTCTGAGGGGTTACAGGAAGCTAGTTAGCGAATCGACACTAAACATTTTTGATGGAGCTTGAGTTTGTCAGAGCACCAACCTTGGTGGGTGTCTGGTGGGTAAAATGTGTTGACAGTAATACACTAGCTTTAATTGTGGGTTAAGAAATTGTAAAAAAGAAAGAAAATGCCCATTGTGTCAAGTGATTTGATTTTGTAGGAATCCCTCGATCCCATATACATGTATATTAACATCTGATGTTTCATAATGCACAATACACCGAAAACTACAGAAATTCTAGTGTTGAGTGGCTGGCATCAGAGGCACAGGTCTGAGATCAGCCTTTCCTACAGATACCATGACCATGGCCGTAATTACCTTAATGACAAGCCTAGCCTCAGATGTGCTCCTGGGACAGACAACCTGATCTATTCCTACCATGACTCTTGGCAAAATCTGCCCTCCTGTCCAAGCAGTACTCCTCTCCTCCCTCACAGGATTTAGTCACATGTCAGTCTAAACTCATTATCATATGTCCTCTAAACCTGAGACACCCGTGCGTGACAAATGTCTCAGTCGACCAGAAGACTCGAGGCTAAATGAGAGCTGTCTGCATTAGAAAAACATGTTCCAACCTCTTGTCTCTCCGATGCCCTCCGTGGAATCCATGCCCTAAATAGTGTTGTTTTACCTGGGGCCTCGTCCTCCCTCCTCTACCTCTGTACCAGTGTCCCTATGGGGGAACAGAGAGCGTTTGAAATACCTAGGTGAGCGGTTGATGGAGTAGACTTTACCAATGAGAAAAACAGGTCCAATTCGCAGCAGTTAACTCTCTGAAATACAGACAATGAAAAAATACACGTATGCAAAGACAGAAAGTTGTCGGCACAGTTTAAAAAGGATCCTTACAAAACTGAATGTTTCGCTGTTCTTGCTCGGAGCTTACAGTATGCTGACGGTGCACTGATTCATTTCAAAGATTTCTGGCAGATAAGAAAGACTTATACAGCCTGTAGCTATCCCAACAGGAGCAGTAAGTGAATAACAATGTGCTACTGAGAGCCTCTTTAGCATCACATCTATACTGCTGGCTAGCATTGTGTTTGGCTCCCTTCTCTCCTGCGTTTTGGTTCACTGTTTCCTAAGGAAAAAGAAAAAATCTTATCTGTCTATCTTTGTGATCAGTTACATGCTCATTATGTTGGATCCATCAACATTTTGAAAAGCTTGAACACTCTCTTTTTTTCCCTAATAGTTCCCAGGATACACTCAACTGCAGTTGAAAGCTCCAGTTACCTGAAACAAATTGCCTCAAGAAATCTGAGCCGCTGCTAGTCTGCAAACGCAAAGAGAGAGACATACAAGAGCTTCACAACATTAAAGCACACAATACTCCTGTGTTTTCAGTCTTTTTTGAATTGTCCGCTTTTAAAAAAAGATATAAATAAAGAATAAAAAAGGAACCTTGTAGTCTGTGTGTGTGCATTCACATAGAGTTTGTGCTTTGGGCAAAACGTTGTGTTCCACCACATCCCCCCCACATTCCCGCGGTATAAAAAGAGCTTTGACACAGCAGTAAGATAGAGTTTCACAGTGTGTTTGAGTGAATGTAATATGTTAAGATGTTACCAACATGGTTTCCATTACAGTAGGATAACAGATTCACATTTTGTGGAGATAAGCACTGAGGGGGCGTTCGGAGCATAGCCTGCTGTGACATACTGAGTATTTATGTCGAGTGGTGATGGGGGACAAAGACAAAAAATCAACATGGGAAAACAAGGCCTGGCGTATGATATATGGGGAGCCAGAAATAAAGTATTGACAGGAAAAAAGGGAGCTTTTTTAGTGCATGTACATTAGCACAAAAGAACCCATGAATGGACTAAATCCCGTTTTTGAATCCTCAGGCAACAACAAAACACACAAGCACAAGACCACCCTGTTATGCCATACCGACATGTTATTTTTGTCTTTTCTGCTTCTCCCTGACTTGTTCTTACCCCCCCTCTCTCTCTCTCTTTCTCTCCTTTTCTAGCCCTTTGGCCTGTGCCATTTGAGGGCTTATCGAAGGCTGTGAAGCCCAGGTTGGGTTTGGCTGCAGACTGCTCCCCACTGGGATAAGAAGATGGAGGGCTTCTGCCAAGAGCACTGCTTCCATCGACCCACAGAGAGGCTGAGCACACAAAGATGTCTCAATCAGAGAGAGGCCTACCCACACAATAGCACACAAAAAAAAAAGAAGCAAGATTTCATGCAACATGGTAGAATGATGTGTAAATAAAATCCAAACAATACCTTTGGCAGAGGCTGATGAAAAGCACTTCAGAAAGTTTATTCAAGGTTTTGGGTTTGCTTCAGATGACAATGCGCAACTACTCGTAATATTACTACTATGTGTGCCAAGTCCTGTCAGTTTTGGCAATGTGGCCTTGAGTGTCTGTCAGGAAGCTCAAAACTTCTAGTCTTTTTCCCTCCATGAATACATCTTTTGTGGAACGTCAAGAACAGTTGGTCATAAAGTTGGTCAAACTGTTCTCCAAAGTTGTTACAAACATTTGGCAGATGTAGCCGCTGCTGGGGAGAATACCATAGCTGAACAAAACAGATGAGAACAATAAAAGAAAGAGAATGACAAAGGTGCAGTCATATGAATCTAGACAGTGGCATGTCTATCTACCATCTACATCGAGACGTTGAGACAAGATGAAACAGCTCCTTCCATATAATAAAAAAGTATAATTCTTGCACTTCATTTTAAAAGATTCAATTTGAAAACCTTACATTTGTTGCTGCTACGTGTTTGTATGTGCAGCCTGCACAAAGATCAAATACATTTCTTTGGAATTTATGTAATGTAAGAAACGTATTGCTGGGTTTACTACAGCTCTGTGTAACCTTACACAATAAAGCAACAACAGCGATCATAAAATTATGATTTTTTTTTATATCGGAATCAGTATTGGTACACTTGTATCAGAACCGGATCGGAAGTGAATAAAAGTGGATTGAACGTTTCTAAAAAAGTAAAATCCTACATAATTTATCTGATGCAGATTTAAACCTCCTTTAATTAACCATGAAGCAGGACATTTAACCTCAATGTCATTATTTCAGATCATATAGAACCAAATGTTGGCTCTGTACCCGGAGTAGAAAGAATAAACTTCACAGTAAATTACCCCAAAAGTTTCAGTTGGATTAAATAAATGAAAAAAAAAATCACAAAAAAAATGAAATGAAAAAAGATTTCAGAGTTCATCATGAGTTTAGCAGGAGAACATCAGCAGAAAGATGGTGATAAAAATAAAGATCAATTTCTTCTTTCCCTCTATACCATCTTCCTTCCCTCAGCCCGTCTTTCGCAGCTTTTGCCACCCATGGACTTCCTTACTACTAGGTATTGCTAAAATGATTAGCTGCCAGCAATCAGCCCCTGGCCAAATCAGCTTTGAACTGGTCAGGGCAGACTTATCACATGACGGCCAGTCCCCCGGCTGGCCCTGTGCTCTGCGTTGGCAGGTGAGACCTGCATCACAGCTTGCATAATTCCCTAGATGGGTGCGATGAGTTCACAGCAGCTTTAGCAGCAACCAAATTGCGCGGATTGCTGACATATAATCGTTTTAGAGGGGTGTGTGCGTGTATTTGAGTGTGTGAGTGAGAGAAGGGAAAAAGAGAGGAGGCAGCCTCAATACAAATTGTGCTGTTCCTAGAATTCCCACAGACACCCACAAATACACACACACAAACACACACACAGCACATGTATTGCATGCATATACACAACCATGAAGTGAATTATCTACTCCTGAACCACACAGGCGTACACACACACACACACACTGAGAAACACACACTCACACGTACACAGAGGTGAGGAAGACAGAACGAGGTCAAACACAGAGGCAATAAAAGCTGTGGTGTCTGACTGTTGATCTCATCCCAGGTTCATCACTTTAAACAGGCTGAAACAGCAGGAGAAAGATCTGCTGCAGAGAGGAGACCTTCCCAATTAGGATGAGTCATGCACAATGGTAGGGCCCAACACACTCACACATACACACACACACTGGCCCTCACTCTGGGAGTCAGGTTGTCCTATTGAAGAATAGCATTGCCCAGGCAGCTTCGACTGTGAAAAGATGTTCAAGGAGGGGTTCGTTGGAGAAATGCTCAATATGATAGGAGATGTTGCACCCAACATGCCCTCAGTTCTTTTTATTCACCTTTATTTTAGCACATGGCTGATCCTGCAGGGTAGCACAAGGCTTCGACCGCAGACACCCACTCCCAGTGAGACCGCTGAACTGAGCACCAACCTCACAGCCTGGTCTGATGTGTCAAGAAGCAGAATCACCACTAACTATGAACCTTCTCGCTCTCCACCCCCCCCCCCAACCCCTTCCTGCCCACCTCAATCTGCACCCTACACACCCCTGGAGCAGCAGTCGACCGTGCTCTGCTCCCGCTTTCATGTGTACCTTTTCCTTCTATTTCCACATTCTGTGACAGCTCCTCTACAGTAGGAAATAGAAACTGGAGAGAACGTGGAGAGGAAAGGGGGAAGACAGGGGAATAGTTGAATGTGGCATACAGAGTATCTTTTGCCTGTGAGTAAAAGTAAAATGAAAAAAATCAGGAGTGAAACTGTAGACAGGTTTCACTGTTGTGGCCTGAAATGCAATACTTCATATCCCTAATTAAATAATTGACAACATCAAAGTTTGTAATATTTCAAGGAAATGTTTCAAACTCCATCCTGTCTCTACTTAGATTTTGGGCTTCCAGTTTCTAATGCCCTGTGTCACATCAGCCTACAAGTGTGTGAGTCTTGTTTTGGCCTGCTGTCACAACCAGTCTCCTGCTAAGGAGAAATATTCAGAGTGGCATATTGTTAGGCCTGGGGGGTCTGCGAGTGGAGGAAGTCCCTCTCAGTGTTTAACCACTATTTTCACATCAAATGCACCCTCCTCTCCTTGTCCTCCTCCTCCTCCCCTCACGCTCACACACACACACACACACACACGCAACATCATGAGCAGACGCATGCATGAATGCGCACACCTTCACACACTGAGACATGCGCACACACCTTATCCTGACAATCATGGTGCCACTACCTATCTGCAGTCCGTTGAGGTCACGGCAGAATGACAGCTGTCACAGAGTCCCCATTACCCCCACGCAGCAGGGAATTAAAGACAAACAAACCTGCGGCCAAAGGAAGAGGAGGTGAAATTGTGTGTGATTTTGTGTGTGTGTGTGTTCACTGTGTATGTCCTTGTGTCCCTGTAGTAGAGTTACAGTGTGAGCAGGGGGGGTGCCATCATTCTCTTTTGTTTGAGGGGAGTAATAAGGGCTGTTTTTCCATTTTCTCTCATGTCCTTCTTTGCTAGCATGAGCGGTGCTGTAAAACTACTCCCATGAAGTCTCAAGTGTCTTTTGTCTGTACATGATTTAAAAGAAATAGGACAGGCAAATGGCAAAATGTGCTGCCTTTAGACTCTGGAAAAAGTATTTCTCATTTTAATGATCTTTATTGAGCTATTGAAGCACAACATGTAAGTGGAACTATCCTTAATAAAACTCTTGGAGAAAAAATGCTAACAGGTTCCTCATCAACAGTATGATACAGACACCAATGGGCTGTAACAAGCCCTGTCCTTTTTCTTTGTCACATTTTAAAATCCCCATTTCCTCCGGCAGTGTAAGACATGGCCACTCCTTCCGAGCAACCTCACCTTTAGTTTGTGATTCGATGCTAACAGCGAGGCCGCTCTGTAGTTTACATGTGTTCCACATCATTTAGCATGCAGTCCAGGCATAGCGCTACCGTGGCTTTAACCCCTGCTGGGGGGGTGGAGGTTCATCTGAGGACCCCTCAAGGGAGACCATCGCTCTAATGGTAATCTCAGTGTAAAATCTGGTCTCTGGGAAAAAGGTCATTGAATCTGCATAAGCCCCTTGAGTCAGGCTTAAGAACCCTGTCGAGTTGGCCTTCAAGAGAAAAGGGGCAGATAGACCAACTCCTCCATCCCGCTTTGCTTCCATCTCTCCTTTACACGCAAAAACCTCACTTCTCTTTTCTGCCCCCATCCCATCCTGGTCCCTTGGCTCCGCAGTTTCACTTGGTGCTTGATCTGTGTCAGTGAACAATACTTAGAGATGCAATGGAAGGGGGCCAGGGGGAGACAAGATGAAAGCCACGGTAGCTCTTCCCCCGACTGCCCTCCGCATCCTAGGAGGGGACTCACTACTGAAGAGATGGATTCTTTACTCATGTGTACTTCCCATAAGCATGACGTGCACACCCACATCCATGTTCAACAAAATGTCCAAACATAAAAACTCATACAAGCACATGAACACTGACTGGATAGTCGAGATCAGACTTTTGGCTGGCAGATGGGATAGGTGCAGCTGGAACAAACCAACGTCAGTCATCTGTGGCACTGCGTATGACAGAGGCACTTCTGCTCAAATTGAAGAAGTATTACCATATGTTGTTTTGTCTTTTTGATTAGGGTTAGTCTTATTTCACTGTGTTGCTCTCCGTTAACTGCTGTGAGACTCGGAGGGGAGCTTTCTGTCAACAGATGGCAAAATTAGCTAAGAGCAAATCACTTTGTGCTTCTTATCTACAAGTAAATAAAAGGGCATGTCAAAATGAAATGCAGTTTCTGCAAATTAAAAACCATACAAATAAACCTTGTATAGAGACACAAGTCTAATCTTGCAATTATCCACTGTGGCACTAAGCAGAAAAGCAGAGTAAGACATTGAAAGATATGCTTAGGCTGCAATATTAAAAGATTATTTTTTAAGAGTGGTATCCAACAATGACAAAGTGCTTTTTAATAAGAGAAAAGTAAATTCTTCTTTTTCTTTAGAGGGCCAGCAAGTTATACAGACATGAAGACATGTGGGAAGTGAGGAAGAAATCAGGGGAGCTATAACAGGAGGAGGGCAGTAAAGCTGAACCTTGAGTATGAACTCAGAGTTTCCGTATGTGTATGTGACACCATTCTAACGATGATAACCGTTAGGGCAGGGTAAGTCCGGATGGTGTTTTCAGAATCAAAATAGTGTCAGGCTTCATTTCCTCCTCCGCTGCCACTTAACAAAGAGGTATTTTGAAGCAGTGCAGGAGGCGGCCATGACAGTCCATCCCTGGAGCATTTTCCCCGTATTTGAAAACATGTGGGAATGCTTTCTCTCAAACATAAAAGGATCAAGACTCCCTTCTTTCTAAAAGGAAACAGAGCTGTCTTGGCACAGTGTTAATTTTAACAACTTCTCCCTTTATTTGGTTCGGCGTTAACCTTGAGGCCGCTGGACCTCTTTTGAAGTGCTTGCTGACTGGCATGAGAGTATTCAGAGTGAGGTCAGTCAGGCTATTATTAAGAGTTATTAATGTATAGTTGCTTTAACTTTGAGACATGACATTCTTTAGCAGAGTTCAGTTCAATATATAGCTTTAATGTATGGGTATGCATGACAGAGCACTTACTTGTAAACAGTGAAAGGTTAGTACCGGTCGAGAATGATTCAATAAATATGGGTTTTGAGATTTAGAAGCAGAGACAGTGCCAGACGACCTAATCCTAACCGGAATACTGTTCCAAAGCTGGGATTTCAGCCATGAACTGATTTTAACTTAGTTTGACTATAAGACAGCCAAAAAACATGAACTGACAAACCCGAAAGGTCTCTGAGCACAGTAAGAAGTTAAAAGTTAGAGCTCAGATTAGACACATTTTGTGTATTCAAATGCAGACCAAAAAAACCAACCAATCACTCTAAATAATATACATGAACTTAAAGGAGGACAATACAGTAAATATATATCTGCTAAGCATTTTGAGATAAACACACCTTTCTTCATTTGCTCTTTGAAAATAAAAAGGACATACACAGGGCTGGATGAAACATTCTCCAGCACCCAGAACCAAGAACCTGAGGGAAAAGTCAATATGGCTGAGATCAATGCAACGTTTGTAATGGATGGCGATGGATCACTACTTTAATATTACACCGTGGCCACGCTGGCCTCACGACATATCCAACAAATAAATGTTAACTTGTATTCTGTTCCTTAAAGAACACTGCCATTGTTTGTCTTTTCTCCCTCCAGCCTCCACAACCGCAATTGATTGGCCTTTATTGAATGCTCAAACACTGCGTGCAACGATTGATCACTTCCAATTAAATGTGCACTGGATGTTTCCTTTCATACCAACATCCCTGCATACCTTGTGGTCATGGATACCCTTTTTTGCAGAATAACTGATGTGAATGTGAAGATGTTGAAAGCTTGAGGCAAACTGAATCTTTAATACTAATTTGTAATTTGATTTATGGTTAATATTTTCTTCCTCTCTCTTCTTACGATCTCTCTTATTCTACTATGTTGTTGGCTTGACCTCTGCTCTCGACCCCTGACCCCTGACCCTGAGACATCTGACCAGTCACCACTCTGGGGGAACCAAATTAATAGAAGCGTTGCTCGTTAATTGCATAAGGGGCAAGCTAAAAGATTCATCACCTCAGTCATTGCCATTGCTTTACTTTGACCCCCCCCCCCCCCCCCCCCCCCCTCTCTTTGGTTTCCCAGAGGGCATTTGGGGGCAGACCAGCTGTGCTCTTCCTATAACCCTCCCTGTGTTTGCTGTGTAATTATTCAGCATCAGCCCTTATTAATCAAGTCGATGCCCTTACGTTTTAAATGGAAATTGCGGGGATTAATACAAGCATTCATTTTGTCCAGGAAATCTTGATGGCTTTAGTCCACTAATCGAATTGGAATAAAGAGGCCACGGCAATGGGAGGGACTTGATTGAATTAGGGAAGAAGCAAAAGCACACATTATACTGTATCAGCCAGCAGGGTCCTGAGGCCGAAACTAACAAACACACACAAATAGAAAGGTTGTAGTGCATGCCATGACACTTGGTGAGTTACAAGTGCCTCATGCATGCAAGTATAATCCGGCCACATTAGGACAATCCTGACAATCCTGAAGATACATGCACCGTTACTAACAACAATAACTATAATTATTATTATTTATTTTCAAGAAAAAGCACAGTCACCAGGATACATCTGGGAATGCAATCAAAATTGCATGCAACCTTTTTTCTTGCTGCTAAATATTACAGTCAGACAAGGACATACATTTATATACATGTGCTTCCACTAATGGATCAGAGGCCCATAAAAATTTCAAATACATGTAGACACATGGAGACAGAAGTGCACACTCACATACACAAAATAACAAACACACACAAACATAACCATATTCATATCCCCACATTTATAAATAAATAGATAACCCCCTGTCTTGTATTGTAAATGTTCTTTCTCTCCGTCATTATGTTCCGTCCCTCTGTCTCTCTCCCTCTCTCTCGCACTTTGCTGCTGCTCTGGGGTCAGCTCGGTCTGCAGCGAGTCTGACCATGATGCCAATTATCCTCCAGCTTCACTACGGGATGCATGGCACCCACCCTGCACAGTGCAATACAGCTCACAATACACTAATGCCACACACATGCCCATACTTCACAAACACAACGCATGTATACAAATATGGGGCAAACAAAGTAATGTACAAGAAAATCTGTAAAGTGCCTAAAGATGGGGTGTACAACTCAGGGAGGCATGTCATTGTCTTATAGATTTACTAAGATTACAAATAAAACCAACGGGAACAAATAGGAGTAGACATTTTAAGATACTGCCGAAGCTTTAGTATGAAATGATCCACCTAATACAACAAATCGGCCTTTTCTCTCCTTCTTTACCATTTCATCCCTCCTTTAACCATGCCCTCACTCCCTGCAACCCAGATTGACAGACAGATTAGATTGGACACAGTTGACAGTGGTGGAGGCAATCACATCCGGTGTTTGGCAGAGGTTTTGTTTGTGTAAAATGACACGCAGGCCTTGTGCTCTCTCCCCTCACACTCTCTCTCCATAAGAGATGCCATTGGCACAATCTCACAGGGCGATTACTATCAGGCCTGGTGGAGGTGTTCCAACATGTCATTTGTCTGTCATTTGTTTGTCAGCTGACGACAGCTCCATGTCTCTCCAGTGTATTCCTGTATGTTTGTGCACTGGTGAAAGTTGTAATTTTTTTTTCGCTCCCTTCTCCTCCCTCCAGCACCTCTCCTTCAGGTATCGTCTCCTCCATTTGATATGGCAGTGACATTTTTTGACAGCATGTAGATAGATAAGATTTGTTGCGCCTATGAGCCATCTAGGGATTAGAAAGGCACACTGCTTTTGGCAGGCACTGTCTAGATAGCTTTCTCTTGGCTATGAGAGATTTAACCAAACAGCTCTTGTGATTGTGATCTATGTACTGCTCCTTAGTTTTGCATTGACTGTGACAGGAAAAAAAAAGCCACACACCACTTATGTTGTGTTGCTCTACAAAGCATTTCAAATTAGAGGGAAAAGAGAGGATTTTCATTTGTTTTTAGAGGAGAGATTTGTTTTTATTGGGCAATTATTCTTATTTTTTTAACTTAATGCTCATTAGTCAATCTTATTTTTGGAGCATATTCGATCTTTTGAAAATGCTAGGTATGCATGCCCTATGATGATGCATGATAGATTTTAAGTACCTCACCAGATAAACCTGTAAATTTAACCCAACAGCTCTACTGCCTATAGCCTCTGTTCCAACACTGTCATAAATGAACATTTGTTGTATGAAAAAAGTTCACACTGACCTAAAACTGAACGTTTTAATGTCTGAAATCCAAGCTATGAGGTGGAATTACACCGACTGACTCCCAGAAACACTAAACATCTGTGCGGCCCTTTCCCCTCTATTTAAACATACAAATAGGCAGCAGTGTTTTCTTGGCCAATCCCTACTGTATGAAGATTTCAGGGCCTGTCTATTCATAGTGTATTGGCTCAACGAGCAGTTATCTCATAGCCTCTGTCAAATCAATCATGTCAGATTTGTTTAGATCCTGACCCAGAGAGGGCTTGTGTGTTTATGTGAGTGGACTATCACAGTGGGGAAGAGGGATGCGCAGCAGAGAATCATGGCATTCACATATCCACAGAGAGCAGCTTATCAGTAGTGTCGGGCCCAAGTCTTTGATGCTGCTCAAGTACAAATGTTACCATGTGGCTGTTGAGTATTGGGAAAAGAAAACAAGCATATATTACAAAGCAGCTGATTTCCACTATTTTTTTCCCTCATAGTATTTTTCTATCCCGTTGACTTTGTGCAAATCATTCTGGACAAAATAGAATATGATGTAGCGCTTGTCTCCGACATGTTATCTCATACGTATTAAAAACAGTTTCTTTTCCCTCGGTTCTGACATAGCTCAGGTTAGGACCTTGTTTGTTTCTCAAGGGGCTAGTTAACCCCCCACATAATCTGGAATTCCAACAGACTCTTCATTCTCCTCCTCATCCTACTCAGTGACCGCCATTTCTCTGGAGCGGCCCTGAAAACATTACCAAAAACCACAGCGTCACTTGGCCTGATTTATGGTGTCATTAATGTCAGGCTATCAGTGGACATGAGCGTATGAGACAACAGACGAGCCGCCCCAAAAACAAATAGTTTTGATTAAAGTCAAGGACATTCCGTACAGCTTTTCCGTAGAAAGGCATTCATCACATTTGATGTTGACCCTCCCCTCCCGCTCCTCTCTCCCTCTGCCTGTCTGCTGGTGGAGGTGATGGTAAAGGCTGCAAAAACCAAAGGCTGAGCTAACATAGATACAGACGGCTTACGCAAGAGGGGTTATACAAATCGTTGTATTACACAAAGTTGGAACAGCAGTGAGTGGATTAATTGAACACTAAAGGGATTACAGTGTGGAGGTTTACGCGGACAAACAGTGGGTCATAGATAGAGGGATTGATTTTTACATGCCTCTTTGGAATCAGGTAGTCAACCACATATTGTTTTCCTACTATAGCTGCCAATGTGCAGCAGCAGTTTATCATATTTCACATGGTTTGACAACAAAACTGCTTCTCTATCACCATGTGTCAGCATCTGTTGTGTGTATGGTTCTCGTAAAACGCACCACCAATATGTGTGTTTGGCTTGTCAGCAGATACACACTTGTGAAAAGGTCTTAAATATGACGCTTGGAGAGATAGAGTAATAAGATGATAACAGGAAAATTGAAATGCACACATCGTTTATAGTCGACTAAACCAAACATCTGTTAAAGTGACAGGAGAAGGGTCGATGCGAGGAGGATTCCAGAGTCGATGGGAAAAGCACTTCAATGCTGTAACTAACTTTTATCTCCCACCAAAAAAGCTTCCCGTTTGTGTAAACAGATCCCAGAGAGTCTGCGTAGCTTTTCCTCTCCCCTGCCTCTCAGGCCTGGCCACCCAGCATGCTCTTCAGCTCACAGGACACGAAAAAAAAATACTCAGGGGTTCAAGGTTTAAGAGGAAAGTTTAAGATTAAATTATGAGAATTGATAAAGTCCACAAACAAATTAGCTAAAGAGGGGAGAAGAAAACAAAACTTGCTTGGTTATTGAGGTGGCGTGTAACGCGCAGGCTAAACAGACATCAGAGCCTGAGCTGAGTTACACTGTGCTTACCCTTATCTAATAAAAGAGAGCCTTAAGATGTATTATTCTAATATGTGAGAGTGTTATTCTAAGGGCTGGCTTTTTTTAAGTGTCATTTTGTCACAGCTCAGGAGGAAAAGTGTGATTTCAATCAGGGCAGCTTTAAGTGTTTTCCTGCGCTCCAGATGTTCTGGCCCCCGCCTGAGAAAACGTTCTTTTTTTTTTTTCCTGCTTTTATTTCTTCCCCTCCAATGGAGACATAAGTGTAGGGTTATTGTGCTCCTCTCAAGGTCTCTCTTAAATGTCTCTCCCACTCAAATATTTGGACAGTCAAAAGAGGAGCGAAATGTATCAGGTGCAACTTGAGGGGGAAAAAAAGATGTAATTTGTAGGTGGCTGTGCAGATTTTCAGAGGAATTTAGGACTTGCACATGTTAGCACAGTGTGTCCACTCCACACACATGCACAAAGAGACAATCATGTTGGGTGCCTACATGACATATGTTCCTATATTGAAGAAAATGATTGATTCCCTGATCACTCCCTGTAAACGTATAGCATCATGACATCATTGGTAGGTTGTAAAGAGCATATTTCTCATTACGACCACCGTGCTCTAATAATGAAAGTCTTGGAGGGTTGATATGAGGTTACAAAACGACGCTGCTATTCAGAGGCCCCATACTATGAAAGTGTGTGAGCATGCCGGCATACGTTTTTGAGTGCGTGTGTACGTTTAGGGTCTGCCCTCCCAATTTAACCAGGCCCACATGTGACACTCAAAAGAGAGCCTGATCCCCCTCACCCCTGCTGGGACCCATACACCCCTGGTTCTCATTGACTTTGGTTTCATGCTCACGGGGCAAACTCAAAATGGCAATAGAAAAAAAGAAGAGGGAAAAGAAAACAGAGAAAAAGAAAATAAATATAAAACAGAGGATAATACAGAAAAATTCAAGCCATGTGGTTCTCTTGCCAGTAAACAACAAACGGCCCTGGTTGGGGAGAAAAAAAAGGCTTCCCAGGGTTTTTAATCCTGCAAGTGATGTGAGCCTGTAAACGCTGCCACTTCTGTGAGCTGGAGACAAGATCATTTAGGGGACGTTATACTTGGTCTAACAGGAAATAATGAGTCCCAATAGTCCGTCACAGGTTCACAGTGCTAAAAATATTGTAGCAAACTTTCTCCTTGTTTTTGAAATGAAAAACATTTTTTAAAGAGTGTGATTGGATATTTCAAATAAAAACGAACAACAATAATATTCCCTTCAAATGTATCCATATCTAATAGATCATACTGGTGGTTGCACCACGATCCTGTGTAAAAAGACTTGGCTGTGATTCAGTCGGAAATGTGTACCAGCCAGCAGCCACCAAAGCAGTGGCATAAATCTTGAGATCAGCCTGTATTGATAGGACCTTGGCTACCGATTTGGTAACACGTGTGCATATCCATTTCCCTGACAGAGACTGATTGCACATGACTGGGGAGGTAATAGAATTGTCTTTAAGGGGCCGGACGTCATTTATTACAAGCAGAAGGTAGGCTACACCTGCGGTGCATCCCATTACTCCAAATATCATTCCTCCTTTTGTCAAGTACACCCTACTTTCTTTCATGACAAGTAGAAAAGTTGCAGACATGATGGATTTCATAACAACGTTGATCAAAATTTGGGAGGGAAATCTAGAAAAGATAGAATTATGGAAAATGGAAAACAGTCTACTTAGGTAAAGTCATTTTGGGTAAACTACCTATTACTTTACGTAATTCAATCGATTTTCAAATCTCATATTACTGTCAGTTCTGCACAAAAATAGATGTGCGTTTTCCAACAGCTCATGCACTCATTTCATAGCCATGAAATATTCAGTTGAAAGTTTCAGTTGCCGTTTATTCTGTTGTCGTTCAGCAAAGGAGAAAACAGAATGGGTTTAAAACAGACGAGTATTCTCAACAACGAATACATTTTATTATTTATTCAACATGCTCTTTGCTAGACTCCAACAACTGCCCTGCTGAGATTAGTCGAGTCACTGAAATGTAATCACAACTCATTGAATAAAAGCTCCTTTCATTTCATTTATTTGAAATTCTTCAATCGATTGAATTCATATCATTAATACTGGCATACAGTGTGCCCCGATTCCCCCCCATCATCCTCTCTTCTGCTCTTTTTCTTCCTCAAAGTTTCTTCCTGGGGAGAAGCAGCGGTAATAAAGTCCTGGGATGTACCCCGGGGAACTTATTATGTCGAGAGAACTAACGGCACAATGCTTCCTGCATTCTGTCTACCTGTTGCCACTGATCTGGGAGACAGGTGTCAATATATGAAAAAAAAAGAGGCAAGAAATCATTATCATCAGAAAGCTGCTGTTGCAACACGAGCATGCAGAGTGCACATTTGACATCTATTGTGCTGTGTATTCAATTCTTTAAAATATCTGCATGCTTTTAGAAATGAAGTGAGTGAAAGAAGGAAGAGCATTTTACAAATGACAAGATAGAAAACGTTTGAACACAATGATTGTTTCTTTGCTCTCCAGATTGAATAACAAAGTCTTCAAAGTCTATGCTAAAATATCAATTAGTAGTCAATCTGTAAATCAGCAGCAGTCAGGAAATGTGATACGGTTAATAAAATATCAAGGTACATTGAATTCTTAAGGAACATTACTGCACAAAATAAGCAAATTATCCAAGTCCCAGTGTTAGGAGAACTTAAATGTAATTTTCTGTTCCTTTTTTTGTAATTGACAGAAATGTGGAAGTACAAAGTCCTGTTGCATGTTCTGTTGTGTTAATCTAAAAGGATTAAAATATACCTGCACAGGTAGACTTTAGAGTCACATGCCACAGAATAATTTAAAGGAGGCTTTGTTAGTGAGTAGAGGGTGCATGTTTTGTATCTCGAAGCCCCCCTCGATTTCCTCATTTTTTTTTTCCAAACGCTTGCTAAGCTGAGTTATCAACTTGAGAAATGCAAATCCAGGTAACAAGTCTTACTTTATGCCTCGTTCCATGTAGTGCACCTCTATTATTACACTGCTGACATTCCCTTCTTGTCCTTAAATCAACATCTTACAGCCTATTAGCCAAAGCTTTGGGGGAAAATAGTGTCAGAAATGCCTGAATTTTGTACTGCATACATTTATCTCAGAATAGCTTCTGTAGCTCTTTGAATGTAGAGAACCTCTGGAAAAAAAAGTAAAATAACTTATGTCAATTCTTTTTGAGACGGATTGTCTTTTGATTTGGGATGACTGAAACATCTAGCACAGCAACTCTAAAGGGAGGTTTTGTAAAAACATACACGCACACACAGCCACACAAACAAACACACAAACACACACACAGCCACACACATACACAAACACACACACACACACACACACACACACTCACACAGCCACAGCGATCTTTCTCTGGCCATTTTCCATCCTAATGAGGCTTTGTCTTTGAGGGGGTTCGGAGGACAGGAGGTCACAGAGGGTTAGACTGAGACAAGGTCGGCCGACTCATCAGAGTTTGTTGAATAAGGAAGTCTGGAGCCAATGTCAGCCTGAATCATATCTTTCAGACGCAGACAGGAAAGAAACAATGTGTGTGTGTGTGTGTGTGTGTGTGTGTGTATGTATATGCCACAGAACTAATCATTTGTGCTGAATGTTTTTTTAACTGAGCAGCTACATGATGTCTACCTCTCTTCTACTTTTCATATTTTACTCTTCTACCTGTCTGTCTCGTCTCCACCTTGACAGTCACATGTTAATTCTTTAATCCAGCAGCTCATGACGTGTTGAAAACACCAAAGGAGACGCTGGTCTAATCGCTCACTAATAGCAGCGACAAATACCTGTCCCTGTCACCCTACAGGAAGGGGGTGGAGACGGGACACGGTTGCTGGGACTGGTAGTCAAGCTCATGGTTGAACACAAATCTACGCCCACACACATTCTCCTAATTAGCCAGGTCACTGGCTCACTGCATGAACACACACCAACCTATCTTTTTCTCTTCTCTGTGCTGACATTTAGGCTCCAGGCCGTGCACTGGAAATACACTATCTTCGTGTTCCTTTCCTGTTTTGTTTGGCTGCCAGGTACCCAAACTGATCTCTATTCTGGGAGTGTCATTCGGCAAGGATGGAAAGTTACCTGTGCACTCGGCGGACAGACCAGTCAGTGTCTCTAGCTTCAATAATTGTGATTAATGCCACAGCCTTCAGTCGTCTGTGTGTTGCTGTGTTGCCCCCTTCCTATTAACGGCAGCTGTCTTTACACGCAGCCGTTCAAACTTTGCATGTCCTACGTGCTGTAAGCAAGAAGGTGGAGGTGGAAGCAAATATAAACCTAAATGTAGAAATACACTTCAGAAGGGAAACTAGGGCATCAGATGCCCCTGTGCTTTGATACAGGCAGCGGTGACGCCAACTTTTTTCCCTGTGTTGATTTTGTCCTTGCTGCAGGATGCCTCGGCTAAGAGCGTCGTATTCTCCGAGGAGGACGATTTTAGCTTGTCTGCACCTATGGGCCTCCAGGAGTCTAATGACCAGAAGGACTGAAACCTCGACAAATAGTTGGATATATTTGGAAATTACAAAAACCCATCTGACTTTTCCTGGTATGTGATGCTTACAGGTCTATAAAATACAAATTTGTCAGATGGGTATTGTTAGAGTTTTATCTACATAGGTATTTATTGATACTGCTCATGAATATTGATACTTTTGGATACTCTTATCAATACTTCTCTTCATTATTTGGTTCAAGTTGAAAGTTCATTCAAAAATACTTTATTTTCAGTTAATTCACTATGTAAATATATGCCATTATTAATACACTCCCCTCACAGTTTAAATAACATTGACTGTAGAAAATGAACTATTACTAACTACTATGTTTTTACTGTTTATTCAGGCTATAAATACATATTAGTCTACAATGTGCTCTGTGTGTCAGATGGGACGTTGGAGCTTTTCTAGGGTGCAAACATTTAAACATTTTGTAAGTTTTTGTTGTCTTCTTGTCTTAATGCTGCATCTTATTTTGCATAGTCACTATACAGTAAATGTTCTATTTCAATGTGTTCAATCATTATTGACTTGGCATTTTATAACAGCAGTTTAAAGCATGATTTAAATTGATTTTGCCAAATATATAACCGATATCATGAGATAAAATAGATATCTCCGGAAAGAGTCTCTGGAAAGACAATGAACAACGCTAATGTGACTCCACTAACACAGATGACTCGATAAACATGTGACGACAGAGTCATTTTGCCGTCCCAAGTAATCCCTGAACGGAAAGGGTATGATATAAAAATGATGGAAGATAAGTCTAAGTCGGTTAGCTGTACATCAAGGTGCAATAGGAACATTCTTATCAAATGATGTGAAAAGAAATCACTCTGAAGTACGCCACAAAATAAACAAATTCAAATATTGCCAAACCTACATTGGAGTTTGTAGAGAGCATACTGTGCACACCTGTCAACTCAGAACTCAAGACGCTGAGAGCAATCACTTTTATCCACATGCTAGCATGACAAAACATGCACCTGCATCAAATGAGGGGGATTATGCATTTTATATACCTGCAGCACATAAGAAGGGCAGGCAAAAAGACACATGACACATGTGGCAGGTGAGGAGGGTAAGTCTGATTGATCCCCTCTTCATCTCTAAAACGACTGTTTCCCTGTGACGTTCAAACTTGTACAAAGCTCTGTCTCCTCACCTTGCATAAACAGCTTTAGGAGTAAAGAGGGGACAAGAAAAGGTGTTCGGATTGTGTCACAAACTATGTATGCAAGCGTGCATGCACAAAGACACACGCAAAACACAAAACCCCCGTACCCCCACACACGCCTTTGTAGATCTGATTGAATACGGAATCAAAACAAGACGCTTTTTTATAATGGCGTCTCACAGACAGTTCTTTATACATCACAGACAGGGAGGCAACAGAAAAAGAAAGGAAAAGCAAAATTGAGTTTGAGTCCAAGGTCAGTGAGAAGCTGTCTGAACAAAAGTCGGAGATCTCCCAAAAAAATATCTATCAACCAAGGGAGAAGGCGCCCTTGTCCCGACCCCTGTAGAGTTGTTGGAAAGATGGTTTCCTGTAAAAGTTTATCCGAGGGTATAGAAGATTAACGAGGGTGTTTTCATTGGCTGCTCTCGAGTTGTCTTGCAGTACTTAGAGGTGATAAGATCAGAATATTTATCGAGCCTCTTCTCCAGGTCATTTGCTATGTTAATTTTATGAGCTTGATGTTGCTTTGTTCTGCAGTCATGTGTTATTCTTCCTGAACCCTGGAGCAGGGGGAAGAAAGGGGGATTTGTATACTTAGCATGCAGTGTCTTCAAATTAGTCACCCATGCATAATTATTTATGCTGCACACAGAGGGGGAGCAGTGGAACAACTAGCCTAATTCTACTTACTCCCTGTGAAAATTAAAATTCTATTATTTTTTCAATCAGATCAGCCTCTTGTTTTGACACCTTGCTTTATTTGTTTGGGATAATGTATCATTATGAGACTGATTTTTCAGGGCAATGAAAAAAGCGATGGGTTGGGTTTTTTTTTAGGTCGAGAATAAATCTGGTTTCAAACTGGATTATCACCAGCCAATGATGTGATTAACCATGAATTTGTTCGAATCATAATTATAGAAAAAAGCAACTATGGTTACATGGGAAATGTCTTCCTGAAATTTCGCTAACTATGTAATAGCTTTGTAGATGCTGCCGTAAATGGTTTCAATCAAAAAAGAAAGATTACTCACGTTTATTGAATGTTTATGGGCAAAGCTGTATGTCTGCACTTGTTCCAACCACTGTCAAGTTCATTAAGTGATTGAGCTGAATGGATTGAATCCTATCAAGCCTTGGCCAACTCCTATGATCATAAATCAAAGCTGGCTGGTCAGGACATCGGGATGGGTCCAGCAGCATGCGCCAGGGCATCGCAACTATGACTTCATCGCAGCCTCCCCATGAAATATACACATAATATGTGGATAACTACTACATTGATGAAGCTGTCTGTGTGAGGGAGAATCCCCTAGCATGACATCTGTGGGTTATTCATGTGGAATTACATAAATCTCTCAAACAGTTTTAAATCTCAGCCTCCCTCCTCTCTTGATCTGCAAGCACTCACCATTAATGCCTATATCAACCGCAGGAGCCAATTGTTAAAGAGAGGTTCTAAGTGCACGGCCCAATCGATATTGATAATGTTGAAAATGTGGCAGGAAAGAGAGCGAGAGTGGGAGAGAAAGAGAGAAAAAAAAAAGCAAGAGGGAGACATAAATCTGCAGGCAGTGAATAGGGGAGAGCAGCTGCAGTGGCCTCTGAGTTGTCCCCTTCACCTCTTTGGAAACATCATCAGCACTAATCAGGGCCCTGCTAAAGAAAATGGAGCACGTTGATTTACACCTACTACCCTCTGCTGTGTAATAGAGAGAAAGAGAGAGAGAGAGAATAACAGGGAGAGAGAAAAGGCGAGGCATGGAAAAGCAACTAAAAAGGACTAGTGGGGGGAAAAAACACAAGTTGGAGGGCACTAATAATAGCAGACATATTAATGTGGTGTGTCACATTCCTTCAAGGTCAACCTCAGGTGAAGAAAAAGGTTGTATAAAGGTCACAATGGATGAGGGTCGTGTAGGCCTCATGAGAGTCAATAACACCTCCCAGTCTGCTGTAGACGTGTGGGGGTCGCCCCTGCTCTCACATCAATTCGCCAGGCATGGACCACGGCAATAAAAGAGATGGAGAGAGACTTAGCCAGGGAGAAAGGGTGAGAAAAAAGAAAATGTACAGGCAGATTGTGAAACAGCTCGCCTTTCAACTACTAACTGCTTTTCATGTAAATGTCTTGGACTGACACTTCTTACACATCCCAGCCGCTACCCTCCCCTCATCCCCCCACGCACACACACACACACACACGCACACACACACACACACACACACACACACACACACACACACACTCCCTTCTCTCTCACTCTCTCCTCATCTCTTTTACTCCAGTATACTCTCTGTCAGCAGAAGAATAAAGGAGAGGGAAAGGCGAGGGAAGGGGCAATAGAGGAGAGGGAGAAGGGAGTGAACGAGAAGGGAGAGAAAAAAAAAACAGAAAAACAGGAGAAATCAGACTCTCGCCGGGGTTGGCGAAAGGTCAGTCCTGACAGGCTCGGAGGTTAAACTGCCGAGTTAAAATACTGTTCATTATCCTCTGCAGCCTCTTCCCAAATTCCCCTCTTTTGTGTCACAGTCAGTGCCCAGCATCAATGTTCCCCACCCCAGGATTTATTAGACTTTGTTGAGCAGCAAGAAAGGGGACCTTTTCTGTACAATAGTAGCAGTGATCCTATGGCAAGGACAATACTGCTGCCAACACAATTACAGAGCCTGGCTTGAGTTATAAGGGTTGCAGGACTGACACTGTGGTGTGTATGTGCGTGTCCTCTTGTGTGCAACTACAGTTTGATGATAAATAAAAGCAGCATGAGGTACATTAAAACTACAGTTGTTTATGTTGACCTGACTTACAAAAAGCATGTTAAAATGAATACCCAAAAAATAATTTGCATATTTAAAGCAACTTTATTCAAGTGCAGGAAATTTAATTAGTACACATGAAGAGAACAAAGCAAGGGAATATCCATAACATGAATTAGGCTGAATCACATCATTCATTACTCACCAGAGAGCAATGAGATGTGACACATGGCAACAGACCCCTGCCTGAACCGGACAAATTAAAAACACTAGTAATTAGAGCTATGCAAAACATGTTGTAAGTTTATTACCTGATTTATGTGGCTTCCTGTTTATAAGGACACGGCGAGCTGGCGATTCGTCTTCTGCCTAGCACACTTAAGATTCAGAATGGGCTTAAATGATTTATTAAATGAATAAACAAATAAATCACCCCACACCTAATTTCCCTAATGATATTAGAAATGACTAACTGTACAAATTGTGGAAAAAAAATAAGCTACTATTAACCTCGAGCACCTTTCATTTCAGGGGTTCAAAACGTCGATCCATTTTCATTTGCGCAAAAACAATACATGATTAAAGATTTGACTCCTGACATGGATTCGGCAAATAAAACACTCTACTCTCTTTGCTTAATAAAAGAGGGTCATACACCCGGTGATGTCAGCAATATGTCAAAGCCAACTCCATAGTGAGCCAGACAGAATTTACCCCGACATAACAAGCAGACTCGAGCCCGCACACTTCCCCCAACTCCAAACTTTCTTCTTCTACTGTTTCTGTCACAGTTCTTCTTCTGAATCACCCCGACCACCATCTGAATTGTATATTTCTATTTAAAGAGACATACTGTTTTCATCTTTTGCCCCCCCCTACTCCCTAGGGGAATGAGTGGAATATAAAAAGCTAGACTTTAAATAACAAGAGACTGCCATCAGTTCCCCTGCTAGTCCGCACATTAGCCTCATCTGTGAGTGAGCGTCTGACACCTACTAAAATGTTTCAGCTCTATGTGCATATAAGGGCATAAATAATTCAAAATTAATCCCTGCTGAGGGGGACTACGGGAATCATAAATTATCTGAGTGTAGTCCCTAATGCAGTCCCAGGATTGGAACACCTATGGTAACAATCGAGCAGAGGTGCTCATTACACCTTGTGAGGAGATATCTTAACCTTTGAATATTAATTTCTTTGAACACATGGGGATGGTTGCTAGTATTAGCTGCTCACATTGTGACTGAATGACTACTTTAACAGTGGAAAAGCTTAACATCCTACTTAATATACAGTATCCAGAAATATGCTACAGAGTGAATATGAGCCCGGTAAACCACATCATTACAATCATACAGACAATCAGAACCAGTGACAGGCCAAACATAACTTAAAGACTTTATACTTCATGTGTGAGAAACAGACTGATAGAACCATCAGCTTGAATAAAAATGTCCATTAGTTGACAGTTAAATAGAAATCTTTAATAAACATCACAAGTGTGTAAAAAATAAAAAACCTGGGCACCCTATGTAGATGTTTTGTTGACATTTACAACAAGTTTGTGGAAAGGTTTGCCCATCACTCTGCAGAGACTCCAGGCTGCCCAGGAGGCAGTGATGGATGTTAAACCGACAACACAGTTAATCAACTCCAGCAGGGATGGAGATATTAAAGCCAAGTAATGGACATCACAATAGTGAGCCCTATCATATCAAAAAGGAACATTTATACCTGCTGACATGTGGACATGAAGTGATTTAAAGTTTTGCAGTGGATAATGGGATGGTGTAATTACCCAGACATAGGCAGTACCTTTAGTGACTGATACTCTGAACACACTCCACTGTAAGATTGATACAGCAATCATTGTGGAATAAAAAAAAAAAAGAAAAGAAGAAGAAGTAGGTAGCGCATGTTCTTAGCAAACTGGCAATGAATCACCTTGTGTATATTTATAATATGAAAGACTTAAAAGACCAACATGAGCATGAGTGGAGATGAAAATGCCAGTCTAAAGCATATCAAAGCTATATTAGATGTGTGTACTCCCGTGAAGAAGGAAGATGTGAAAACACAAACTGATCCTCAATAAAAAGGACTACTGTAGCGGGTAAAAGAGAGTGGCATTTGGTGAGGGGAGGGGGAAAATATCCGATTTAGAAAGTGGTTGGAAATATACATATCAAAGGAAAGACATGGAGATTTCCTTTGCCTGTGCATCCTATCCATGTATCACCCCCCCATCCCCACCACCCCCCACCCCTCTTACTGCGTGAGTGAGCTGAGAGGGGTCTGTTTCAAATTCTCAGGTAAGAGAGCCAGAAACCTACTTATGATGCTCTGCTGTTCATAATCCATAGGTTCTATCAGCAGATTACTAGAAATAAAGTGTTGGGAGAGACGTAAAGCAGGACTCAGTATGCCAGATGAGACAATGCTGGTTTCAGTCTGCATTTCGCTCCAATGAACATAATTAACAGCTTGTGTTCAGCTCGGGCCGAGACAAAAAGAAAAAAAATGTAGGGAGGATGGTTTAAATCCTCCCAGCAGGATTCTGTAATAACTCATTTATGTTGCAATATCTCATAAATATCCAGCACATGAACATATATACAACTTAAACATGAAAATATACAGTTACAAGATAAATCTCTGGAATTTCATTAAAAAGTATTTCACCACGTGTAGCAGCTTGATCTCTCTCTTACTCTCCCAGTCTGTCTCTAATTACCTTTCACTCTGTTTTCTTGACTTTCCACCCCTCTTTAGCACACCGCTGGATGTGTGTAGGGCAATTCATTCGTCACACAGCTTTATCCATTAGAGGCGGACTGCTAAATGCTTCACCTTTTGATTTTGAGGAGAAGTACGGGATTTGTCAGGGGAAAAGGGGAAGGTGCTTTATTGCTCCAAATTTCATCACAATAAAGGCTTATTGGGAAGGTGGCACAATCGTTGCCCTATAAATGTCTCTGTGTAGATTACATGCTTCTCGCCTGGCTAATCCTGGTAATTGATGAACTTCTATGCCGACGAGTCTTTTTTTTTACATTATTTTGTAATTTGTTTATTAATTAAGATAACACTTATTTTGGGACCTCAACCAAGTAAACACGATTATGTGCTCTGCGGGGTGAGTGTTCAGTGCGCTGACGTTCCCAAAGCAGCGAGCTGGCTGGCTGGCTGGCAGACTGCGGCTGCCAGGGAATGTCTAATAGTCTTCCACTGAGAACTTTAATTCATTTGCCATAAAGCTAAAAATAAACACAGTCACACTTAATTGGGCTCTGAATGTGAGCATTATTGAGCTGTTGAAAAAAAAAAGCAAGACCACAAATTAGAACCAAGGACCAACATTTAAACAGCTGAAACACTGTGTTGAGCACCCAGATTTCAATTTGGTGAGTATTATTACTCATTATAAAGAAGGGGAGATAGAGCTATAAATACTGCAAACATACAATTATGAGGCTGGAATGTTGTGATTCATTTCCATGTTCATGATAGAGCAATAACTATACATTTATAAAAGTTAAACATGAGGATACTAATATAAAGAACAGCTCGTTTAATGTACGGTAATTTGTTTGCTCAGTAGCTAAACAGCAGATTGTTTTAAAATGTGTGAACACAAGTATTGTCCATGCCGTTTGAGTTTTTTTTTTTATAGGAGTAAGAACTAAGATGTCATTGTGATGTTTATTTTATGAGATGGTTCAAAAGGTTTTCTCTCTTGGAAGCACACTATCACGGGTTACAGTCCTGGGATGAAACATTTGTGTATCATTCAAGTTTATGATGCAGAGAGACTTTGAGGCAGGACGGGGGAGGGTTAGGATAAGAGAGGGAGAAAATCAAAAAAGATTTCCATAAAAAAAGTGGAATAAATAAGTGCCTGAGATACAACAATTTGGATTTACATACATTATCCCCCTCTATCTCTTTGGGATATTTTACAGTCCTGATATGCGAGGGGGGAGCCAGAAGATAAACTAAATATGACCTATGCTCTGCAGGCTCAGCCAGAAAGAGCAGACGCCTGTAAGAATACTCAAGGAGCAGAGAAAAGGTTGAGAGGATGAGAACAAAAAGCCAGGGGAAGGAAGAAAAATGACACTAAAAGGCAGTCGCAAACTGATTGATGCTCTGCTGTATTTGAAGATCAGTGGCAGCCTTCTGGTGGCAAGCACAGAGGTCAGCAAGTGTGTGTGTGTGTGTGTGTGTGCGCGTGAGTATTTGTGTGTGTGTACATGCCTGCTGATTAGGGCGTGTGGCTGTCTTTGTCGGGTTTGTCTGGATTGTGCGTGTGCAAGTTGTGTGTGTGTGTGTAGGAAAGTGTGTCCAGATTTGCCCTCCCTCTCTCTCTCTCTCTCTCTCTCTCTCTCTCTCTCTCGCTTTGTAGAGAATCCTCAGTCACTGGGTGGCTGGGGGAAATCAGATGTGAGCAAAAAATAACATGCTCGATTTGGCCTGAGAGTGGAGCCCGGGCTGCAGAAGAGGAGCGCACCATGATGTATCGAGCCGTTTGCCAGTCGGATGGGGCACACGGTGGTGGCCCTCTCTCTGCCTGTCAGCAAATACACATTTTTCACCCAGCAGGAGAAGTGGGAGTCATGTGTATATCTGTGTGTGTGTGTGTGTGTGTTTTTGTGGTGGGTGGAGGGGAACATGTACTTGTTTTTCGTACAATAAAAGCATTCAGTTGTCAATAGTACAAGTGTTGTAACTACTACAAATAACTATGGTATGTTAACCTATTTTGGGGCTGATTGCAGGTGCAGCTATTGGATCACACGGATACATCGAAGCAGCCTGTTTGAAAATGTTGCCGCAAACAGCCAATCTTTTGTGTGCAGCAACCCATCCAACACAACCAAGGTAAGGTTGTTGTGTGCCTATGTGTCATTGTTTTTAGTGTTTGTGTGTCTTAATGTTTTTAGGAGCAGGGGTTCATGCATCGAGCATGTGACCAACACACTCAGCAAATTTAGCTCTGTTTGCCCTCATCAAAACACAGAGGACACACAGCTGTGGCCAACATGGAAAAAAACAAAAAAAACATGGAATTCTTCCAGATCTGCCACACTGTTTTTAACCTCCAACCTTGCACTGAAATTGACTTGTGGTGTGTTTAACGAACTTCAGTGAACTGGTGCAGCTCTCAAAAATCGACCGTTTTTAATATTACAAAAAGCCAAGCAAGGAGATAATTAAATAATGCTAAAAAAAATGTTGGACACGAGGAAGAATATTTCTTGTGGAAAATGCACAAAGTATTCTCCTTCTCTTCGCTCCCTTTGTAAGCACCGAGGGTTTCAGCTGAAGCACAAGAACCTGGTATCACCATCTCACACCACATATTGGCAGCATACAAGGCAGCCTGAAGGTTGAAACACATTCGCACACCACACACATCTATACACACAAGCACAAGCCTCCGCACTAAAGACCTCTTTTCAGCTTGCGTCGAGGGAAGTGGGCTGGGGAGGCCCTTTGATGTGGGAACACCGAGGTCAGAGAGAACAGTCTGTGCAGCGCTAAATTCCATCCCCCACAACAGTTCCTTTTTTCACTTCGCTACTGGCTTCAGTTTGTGAAGCCCCGTCTTCAAAACAAGTTAAAAAAAAGAAGAGAAAAAAAAGAATTTAGCACAGTCTGAATATGTAGGAGTGCAGAGTGAATAAATGCCATGTTTCATGCTTTAGTCACCGCATTCCCCTTAAAAGTCTGCAGTCTGCGTTGGATTTAAGGTTCCCCCCTCATGCACTTATTGGCCTTTTGTTTCTGGAGCCAAGGGAAAAGGCAAAAGGTCTAACCAGCACATAAACTAATCTCAAATGTCATGTCTTATTAGACGCAAATGGACGGAAACGTTTGGCTCAGTCAGCCTGCCGAGTCAATGAATTTGTCAAAATTTTATGATAATTCATTCAATTACTCTTTAGACATTTAAATGATGTGGGGTGGGAGAGGGGAGGTGATGAGGGTCAGCTGAAGAGAGAAGAGAAAGAGACGAAGAGGGGGAGTGAAGTAGGGGGAGGAGAGGAGGGACTGGGGAATAATCCTGCTCTTGATATTACACTCCCTCCAGAGGCCTTTTAAGGGCCCCATATCACAGTGTGAGGCCTCCTAAACTTCTCTCCCCCTACTTACAAACTCAGCAGCCAGCCCACCCCCTTCTCCCAAAACACCTCTGATCACAACTTATCTGCCTAACATACACTGTTGAAACACATCTAATTCTTCACCCAAATGGATAGCAGTAAAATAAAAAAAGAATTGTGTTTTTTTCTGATTGTAAAATTTGATTTTAAACAATTAAAAAAACAAGTCTATGGTTGTAATAGCTAATAAAAGGCAATACTCTCTACACAAGCACATGTAAATGCTCCCCTGTGCACATCTGCATGCACACACACTCAAAAACTTCCCCTTGCTTTTCTGGGAAGATGACAATAAAAAGGCCCGCTGCTCTTCTCGACCCTTGACCTCTGATCCCTGGAGGTCTCCCGATGCCTGTGATGGAGGAGGAGGAGGAGGGAGAGACGGAGGGATGAAGGGTTGATGAAAAGCGTGGATGTGGAGGGGCCCTGAGAACAGCTCCCTCTGTCAGACCAGCTCAGGCTGCATCCTGGTTAAGCTCCCCCTCTAGTGTTCACTACCCTTTCTTATGGGTTTTTCTTCTGCCAGACAAGTTTTTCTTCACTTGGCAATTGTGTGCTTAATATGAATTCAGATGCCTTTTATACATTAAGACAGAGGAGCCTGGGGTGAAAGATCGGCTTTTGTTTGGATGTCATCTGCTACAGGTGATAGGCTCTTCATGGGCACAGCTCAAGTTGTAACATCTTCAAAGATAAGTTGTTATACATTTCATCATTTTCCAACTTCTTTCAGACTAATTATTGCAAGTTGAAAAGATCATCCTTTTGAAAGTCCTTCTTCTTCTAACATGCTTTTTATTGTAATAAAGGAAATATGATTCATCATAACGTATTATGTAACTTGAGAAAAACTAAGAAACATAAAGAATAACTGCTGATGACTTTTGACACCACACTTTCAGCATACAATTAGCATCAAGTTACAATCATATTTGCCTATTTGAACTGGCAGCTTCTTCTCTTTTACATGATCGGCTTTTTCAGCACGTAAAGTCACAGCATCTTCTCCCTATTGCCTCCTAATACGGGAATGAGACAAGTGAAAAACATATCACTATTTTCTATGGCAGGATCACAATTACTATTTTATCACAATTCTTTTTCATGCAGATTTTCAATAGTATTTTGCAAGTACCAAAACTAAACTTGTGTTCCCCATTTCACTTTTCAAATGCACAAATACTGCACTCACGAGTTAAGCCTATTAAAAGCAATTCTTGGACTTCATCAACAACCTGGTCATCAATACCTGAAATATTTCAATATTTGCCATTTAATTGTTTGCAAAATCCGATAAAGAGGGGTCTTTAGTCGAATTATTTCCTTTCCTGTCTTCTGATCTATTTGTATGCATGCATTTGAGCATTAATGCACAACTTTATTCTTATGATTTAGTCCTGACTCCTGTGTCCTCTGATGTGTCTTTAATCTGTTTGAGTGTTCATAAGACACATTTTACAGTGATAAATACTTTAATTTGAAAACATGAGGACTTAAAGACTTGTGTGTCTGCACTATTTCAGCCCTGCAGCAATCCTATAACTGTAGCTTTATACAAGTGGCTTGTGTTCATATTTCATTTTGTATGTAATAATTTTTTTACTGTAAACACTTTAAACATAATCCAGGATGTGATGTTTCTGTGACACATGGTCATGCAGTGAATAAGTTATTATTACTTGTTTTTGTGTTACTGTAATCTTGATTTTATTTAAAAAGGTGTCAAAATAACGTTTAATGACGTACACACCTGCCTGCTGCTGAGGAGAGACAGCTGTTGACTGAGATCACTTCTGAGAGCAGCATGTATGGAAATAAATGATCATACTGTTAGAATTTAAAAAAACAAAAAAAACAGCCAAGGTCCAGACCTTCCTGATATCATTGCCTCGCTCTGTTTTATAAAGTCGCCCGAGCCATGGTCAGACAGTTTCTGTCAGCTGACAACAGAGTCTGATATTCTCACTGATGACTTGCAGTATGATGTTTAGTATGCTCTCTCTTGACGTTGTTAAAAGGGTTCGTTGTGTTGCTGTCCAACGTTCAAACCTCATCTGTGCAATGCAAGCAACTGTTTTTTTTTGCCATGTCAATTTGGAAAAATCCAAACATGTTCAATATACATGTAACCGAATTTGAGGTTTTTTTTAGGGTCTAACTCTAGAACTTAGTTTGAATTATAAGCCATAAATCCTGCTTCGTTGTGAATCAAAAGCAGAGGGAATGCAAAATGTGACACTACCTCCAGCTCGCAGGTCGGCATGAAGTGGAATAGCAAATACTGTGGATTTGGAAGCATACTTTTATGAGAATAGAACTGCAATGAATAGAATGTGCACTGTAGCCCTATCCTACGATCCCTCTTTTTTGGAGGATTGTCAACACATTCTAATCCTTCACGATCTAATATCATTCTATCACACGCCACTACCTCCAAACCAAGAATGATGTTTCCCATCTACATCTGAGCTATACCATTGCCTCCCATTCTAGCATAGCCACGCCTGAGGGCATGCTAATTACCACCTCTCCCGCTCTAAATTAACCAACTTTCACAGGGACTCTGTCGTCACTTTCAATCCTGCATTGATAGCAGACAGAGAGGAGAGGGAGAGTGAGACAGGAGCGGGGTAGGAGAGGGCGGAGCAAAGGGTGAAAATAGAAACAAACCAATAATCTTCTACATTGCCTCCTAAACGAGAACCACTCTGTCCCTAATGTAGACAAGTCATTTTGTACAAGCCGTTAAAGCCCACTGGGCCAGGCGAGCATGCCGCGCAGAGCCGCCTGTTTCAAAGATCTTTTGCAATCAGTTACACAATGGACCCCCTCATTTTATGCTGCTACATCATAAAAGTGCTCCTTTTGTTACTTTTCCATCCTTAAAAGGGTCTTAATCCCCAGCCTTTCAGGCCGGTCTATGGCAAATTCCTAAGGGACATCCCATTCGCTGCAAGGGCTGGAGTGACCCACTCAGAAACCAGCATGCAGGGCTTTGAGCTTTTCTTCTGCTGCCACTCTCCAGAGAACATTAAATCGTACTTTTCATCCCCCTCACCATAGGGGGAAGCCCCTTAATGATGACAGAGAAAGAGAAATTCCTTCACTCGGTCCTATGACACCATTCTGCTGTCAAGCAGGCGTCTCGGCGGACAGTGAATCAAACATGGCTTCCTGCAGGTAGAACGCCAATGAAGGTCACGGTACAGTCCAAAGAGGAGAGAAGGAGAGAAGAAGGAGGAAGAGAAAGAGAAAGAAAGAGAGAGGGAGGGAGGTAGTCCTTCAGAGGGAGCCGGGCTTTTTCTGTGCAAATTAAGTCATCTGCTGCAAAAAAGATGGTTAAAAAAACACTAGCAGCTCTTATTGCATCATACTAAAGAGTATTTAAACCATTGATTTTTTTCAAAGCAGTTCGTTCTGCATTTCAACCTGTTTTCGACTTTCCTCCATTTAATGTTGATTCCTTGAATCCCACACTTTAACAATTGAATATAAGAATAAGAATTGTATTCTTAGATAGATTGGCATGCCTCACAAATTCTAGTTGACGTGAGATAGTTTTAGGTTCCGTTTTAATACCTGTTCGTTTTGTCTCCCTGCTGCTAGCTGGTCGAGACAGTTAGTGCCTGCTTTTGTGAAGCCATCTTACCAGGAGTGTTGATTTAATCAAGAAGCAGTCCCTGCTGTCCAATCCCCAAGGCCTGCACCATCCTACACTCCTCAATGAGAACAATGTACCAAAATAAAACGTGTCAATCAAGAGCCGAATATTCATGTTAGCCAGTCAGCGTTCAGCGTCATTCCATGTGACTTCTCTGCCCATTAGCCGTGTTCAAACTGTTTGATTAGTACTTCAATTTGCTTCCAGTAGTCACTGAGTATCGAGAATGGCGATACTCATTGCTGCAAAGCCATGACTCCCTGTGCAGGCAAAGGCTACCTCAATGTTATTCAAGTTCAATCATTTCTTGAGATAAGAAAATGTTTCATATGTAACAATGCAATGTACCAAAAATAAACAAAAACATCATCCATTGTCTAATGGTTATTGTAGTCATAACAGAAAGCTTTTTTGTTGGTGGTGAAGCATTCGATAATCTCTTGCTCTATGGCTTCCCTGTCTGAGTTGGTGCCCTTATTGTACAGGCAGGTCAGTCAGCTGAGGGACTAAAGCGGTGGGATTTGACCGGGTGAAGATGTCACTGATAGTTCGAGCATGAGACGAACATAGACTTCAATAGTCCATAATCCTCCGGCTACAAGCCTTACCCCTCTGTAATGGCTTTTCTGACCACTCGGCTTAGGCCAACACAAAAGTCATGGAAATGTGTACATGGAGGTACAAAGACACCTCAAATACGCAGCACTATCATGCAGCTACTTGTGGTGCATGTTTCACAAAAGCCCTTCACCTCTTGTATATGATAACTTTTTTACAGTAAGAATCATTAAAAAATATTGTAAATAGGCCTGCAGAGATTGTTTTAGAGTTTACACATGTTAATTAAGCATGCTGGGCAGCTGAACTTAAAAAAGAAACCCCACCAAAACACATGAGAAGCTATCAAAGGCAATAATTGCATGCAGAGTCTGGGAGGAGGGGCCAGTATGAACCAATAATCACAACCAGCACTGACGCTAGAATCTGATTAAACTGCTAATGACCTGTCACTCAAGAGCAGTGCAGATGTTTATAGATGCCCAGTACCAACCGCACAGCTCATCAGTCAGAGTCAGATCCTTGGCAGCCATGTCACCTACCACACCCCCTCACTTAGCATTGCCACAACACAGCATCGGGGAAAAAACTCAGGAGCAGCAGTTCCCCTTCAAGCTACTGATGGAGGATGTTGACCAGTCGCCATGTGCTCGTGCACAATCGGAGAAGAGGGCAGCAGTGTGTTTATTTATTTATGACTTTTTTTTTTTTCCATTCTCACAATTTGCTTTGACCACAGTGCAACACGGCTGACACCTTTACCCGGGCCATTGCCCCTTCTCTTCTCCCCATTTGTGATGTGGAAGCAGCCATTTTCTTGTGGTGACTTCCTCAGCTTTCACCCTGACGCGTGACACTCATGACAAATTGGGTGTGGAAGTGAAGGTGATGGGCTGTGAAAGCAATGCCCCTGCCCCCCACTATACACACAGTGGACATATACAGGAAGGGAGCCAGACACACCAATACATGAAATACACGTTTACGTGTGTGTGTGTGTGTGTGTGCGCGTGAGAGATTCTGTGTGTGTACACAATCTTACACACAGCACTCAGTCCTGCTCCGAGACAAAGCCAGAGGCTGTGTTGTAAACAGGGTGATGACCTGGATGTAAAACACACAAAGAAAGAAAAAAAAAGCAAATGGAAATCTTGACTTCTTTTAACTTCAAGTCAAACATGTGTTTCCCAACAGTTTCATCTATTCAACCGCAGCACTATTCAATTATCTGAAATAGCTCTCTTTGAGGCACGGGCATATGCTCATCATTTTGTTTTTCTCCATCTTTGAAAAGCAAGATCCAGAAAATAGATTTTTTTTTTTTTCTCCCACATTTGAGGTTTACTCCGTGTAATGTGGAACAGATAGATTTTAGCATTTCCAATATGATACACCAACAATCCCCCACTCTCTACTTTTAATGTTTTCAAATAATTTATAAACCAATTAAAATCCTCCTATTACCCACCTTAACGGTGAACAATTGAGTAATTTCAACCAGGGGAAAAATTATTATACTGAATTGTATAGCAATTATCATAACATTACACTAATTCCCAGAGAAGTATTTAAATTATATGGTTGGTTGATTGCATGATGAATTAAAGAGCCATTTTTTTCTTGCTAAGAACCTCATCTAACAGTGATCAGGATGGGAGCTCTAAGGCACATTCAAGGACCAGACAGGCCGGAACAAGTCTAACCTATTATAGAAGGGATATCATTATCATCATCACCTCCAGGGACCCAATCCAACCTGTAACCTCAGCCTGATCCACAAGTGCTCAAGGAATTTATCATTACATTAACCCTGTGTTACTTCAAAACAATGTTGTAATGCAATGTTATACAACATGTTCTACAATCACCTCAAGTTGTTTTGAGAAAGACTGCTGACATTTGATGATTCCAACAGTTTGCAATTACTTCTCCTATCTAAATCACGCGAAAAAAAACATACTTAAAGACGTATTTCAACATTACAAATAATGAAATCTATGAGAAATATTTGTCGACCTTTCATTTCAAAGATGAGTGGCAAAAAAAGAAACATTTCCTAAAAAAACATTCATGAAACTAAGCGGGCTTATAGTTTAGGTGCGTATACTGCCATGCAGAAGAAAAAAAAAACGTAATGAATGATACCACTAAGAAACAAGTATATTTATCTAATTGTGTTGGTGCTGAAAATATATGCTACTGATAAGTTATTTCAGAAGTTTAACTTTCACATACATACTAAAACTCACTATTTCTTTCTGTCTCTCTACATCTTCCTCACCCATAAATGCACACTCAGCTGTAGCATGTTTTAGAGATTGACATTAGGTAAGACATGTGGTATTATGAAAGGAGTTGACAAACTAAACATACAAATATGCAACTAAAAGTCACCCTCTGTGACTTACCATGTACATGTTCAGTCTAATTCATAACAGTAATGAATAGTGCTCAGCTGTAGACTACGAGGATAAAGTTTCATCTTTTAGATTAGGATGTGAGTTTATGAAGGAATCTTAACCCCTTTGTCATGAGTGGACCCCAAAGAAACAGCCAAACAACACATTGTGTGTAGTTTGAACTACATGTTCAAACAACATATATATTTAGTATTCAAACATACAAATGAGCATATGACTGCATGACCATGAATGGGTCTGGTTATCCAGAATATTAAAGCCCCTTGCTGAAAAGGCCATTCATCATGTGATTAAAACATTGCTGAGCTCCACAGGAATTAATCTCCTGCATATCCCGACGACATGACAATTTTACAGTTACAGTACTTTTTTTACATTGTTACAAGGCCATCACCTGGGAAAGACTTCAATACATAATAATGAGAGGGATGGCGTTATTATTAGATTACTAAGGTGAATGTGATTAGCAAGAACTATAGCTTTGCTTCTCGAAACATAATTGTACTGCGTATTAAGCTGGAGGCTCACATTATCAAAGTTGTATCAGCCGATTGACAAGGCTCTTATAATTAGGCATGCTGCTCTTTGAGAGACGAAGAAGAAATCTCTGCCACACAATGCACAGCAGGCTATATATTCACTTACAGCCCCTACAGGCTGCACAGAACAGCCATGTTCCCTTTGATCCTTACACCCAATTGTTTATACGGGTTGTAGAGGTCCCCACACCCTTTTGTATTAGGCATAACTTCAATTGCTTAGCAGAGATGTTGTGCAGGGAAAGTGGTAGCAAGATATCCAAGATGCTTTGCTTCTCTGAAAACACTTTGGTTGGTGTTTTTTAACATGTATTACACTCAGTTAGGTGGGGTACATGTACAGGATTGGTCTTGAATGATGCCCAAATGTATGTACTCCAAAGTACATTTTTAAGAACCACTTTCTTTCTCTATGCGTCTGTATATCAATGCAACCATTTATTTAACTATTTTGATGCTCAGAGTCAAAGGGTGCTGAAGGCTTTGGCAGCATTTGATACATGTTCTACTTTTTCCTGTAAACCTACTAACATGAACAAAGTCATATTAATATATTCCTTAAAAAAAACTAACAAACTATCTTAATTAAGATTAAACTGATTTAATGCTTAATGTATTTTTGATTCTCTAATGTTTTCTTTAAATATTAAAAACTGTACTAGCAATGAAGATTGACATCAACTGCCACACACTGTACTTATTTACCTCCCAAGCTTAAGCAGTCCTGAGAAGACACTGCTAGTAATCCATATCATCTCCTGTATAGCATCAAACTGCCAATTCTGAAGTGCCTATATGTACCATGTTTACACATACATTTTTTTTTCTATGACACTGGGCATCACAAAGCTATAGGCCCCATCTGTGCACGGTGACCATTGTGTGCACGTCAGGCGTGGGCTCTTTGTGCTATTGTGTGCGGTGACAGGCTGAATGAGAGGGAGTGTTTCTCGGTACCAGGATGTGTTGAAGACACCTGCTGGGTCGGGCTGCACCAGCCTGCTCTGCTCCGCCATTAAGACGTGTAGCGCTGGGGGCTCTTTTGTTAGGCAGGAGCTGTTGGTGGTGACATGTTTGAAGTGTCACAAGTGTCAGTCTTTATTAGATTCTGAAATATATTACGGTTGGAGGAGTATGGTTTGTCAAGGATGTGGAAAGAAAGATTGAGTAAAATAGATGGAGAGCATCCCACTTATGCCATTTTCTCTGAAAATTGAATTCCCTGTCAAATATGGAAAAGGTGATGTTACCTGGTACTCTACTTGTCCAGTAGTTTTTACATTTGGGCACTGCACATTGTCTAATCTCCAACTATACTAAGTGTTCCGCCAGAGAGAGGGACATAATTATACTTCTGATGTGAATAACTTATAGGTCAAATTGTAAGTGAGTTGGAACCATTAGGTGCTAGCTAAAATCAGCAAAGTACACAACACAATTGGTACATCCAAGGCGGTATTTTCACTTTGTTTATAGAAATATGTACCCATGGATACAAAAAAAAGGAGGTGAACAAATAATGTTTGTTATACTGAGAATACTGCTGCCACTTCAATTCATCACATAATCTTCTGAGGTAATGAAGCATCTACTTACTGTTGTTTTCATTAGCATACTTCCTCACTGTTTCACAACTCTGTCAGTGTGTGTATAGGTGTGTGCCTGTGTGTGTTTGTGTGTGTATGTGTTGAATGCCCCATCTGCACCAAAATAACTGGAGAATACAGGAGATAATTTAGGGGGTTGCTGCAGTACAAATACGGAGGTTGCTAGTAGCAAACATCGATTGACATCTGCTCAAATGTTCATCGACTAAAAGAGAAAGACTGAAAAAAAAGAGTACGAGGGAGAGAGAGGGGTCCTGAGAGGGTGGAAAAAAAATCCATAATTGCTCTCATCGCCATATGATTTTCTGCAGGCAATTTTCAGGGAGCACACACTGACCTTTGCCTACTTAATTCTTGTGCAGTAAAGAAACAGAGAGATGATCACTGAGGCACATAATTACACCCTCATCGATACATGGATCCATGGGATGGGCTATGAATGCAACCCAGGGATGAAAGGACAATACACATTACTACCCCCCCACACACACACATGTAAACTGAGGTACATGTGTATGCATTGGAGAAAACACATACCCACACACATCATCACGGCAGCGGCATATATTTCTATCTGGATGCAAAGTCAATGTGAAATGCATGGTGGGTAATGATGATGTGAGGGTTTGAGGCTGTGGGCTGGGTGGAGGAGCCCCATATGGCTCTCTCCGTCCGTGTCATTACCTTGTTACGCCTCTGACTTCCATTCAGGGAGAGAGAGAGAGAGATAGGGAGAGAGAGATAAAGGGAGAGAGTGAGGATCACCCAAGACCACGCTACAACTGAAATTGTCTGAGGTCAACAGTGCCATAATTACTTTAAAATGTCAGCCCGCAATAAAATACAACAGTTCATCTGGCAGAAAGCAAATTAGCTTTGACCATGCCGTAATTACCCTTTCCTGCAGAACCATTAGAAGAGATCAAATCTTCACATTCTCTGTTTGAGGAAAGGCCATCAGAGTACACTCCACCTGACAAGGATGCACATTTGCCATTTTGCAGGGGTAATTAATTGTCCTCATAATAGAAATTTTATATTGGACTTTGAAATGGAAAAAAAGTGTAATAACCTGCCAGTTTTATCTTAACCACTTGCTGACACCCTTTGCTTCTTGCTCTTTCACCATTTCTTCTTCCTTTTTTTTTCTTATCAGAAGAATAATCTCTATGATCAAATCTTCGAGCAGAGAATCTCCTGCTCAAGTCCATTTCCTTACTGATGGTAAATCTGATGTCAAGACACTGACCTCCAGCAACGTTACCATGTTTTTAATGCTCATGAGTTTTATATTTTAAAAAAACTGCTCCATATAGTGTCAGGTTATCACATGAATTCTGCATTTAATGCTAATAAAGGTTATTTCCAGTCTTCTTTATGAAATAAAAATGAGACCACCATTTTATACAGCCCCAGCCTAAATAGTTGGGATGTTGTCTAAAATGTAAATGAAAACAGATGATTTTCAAAGATCTGACACCACATATTTAATTAAAATAGCTCAATGACAACATGTCAAATTCAATTGATTTTGGAAAAATGATATGCGCATTTTGAATTTGATGACAGCAACACTTCTTGTCATTTGAAAGTGGAATGTTTTACATTTCTTGCTTAATGCAGGATTCCAGCTGCTCATCAGTTCTAGGTTTACTTTGTCTTATTTTATGCTTCATACGACTCCAAACATTTTAAATGGGCCAGTTCATCACCCTTTAACTACAGAGCCATGCTGTTGTAGCACGTCACAGATTGTGGCTCTGCATTGTCTTGCTAAAATTAGCAATGCCAGTTCGGTTCAGCATTAATGGCGCTTTCACAAATGCGCAGGTTACCCGTACCATGTGCACTAATGCAACCCCATACCATCATGGATGCTTGCCTGAACTGTGTTCTGATGATCTGGATGTTCCCTCTCCTCTTTAGCCCAGAAGGTGTCAAGGAGTTCCAAGAAGAGTTTAAAATTTGACTCGTCAGACCTCAAACCTTTTTTACACTTCCCCTCAGTTCTTTTCAAATGAGCCAGGACCCAGAGTAGGCATCCAAGTTTCTCAGTCTGGTTTCTATACTATTTCCTCTGCGTTTGGAATAAATCCAATTGGACTTTAACAGTTTCAGTTCAGTCTGCACAAGTAACTGATCATACATCCTGTCGGAAGTTGCTCCCTAGTGGGGCTCTAATATTTCAGACAAAACTTTGTCACGCACCATTATTTACGAATGAGAAAAACAACTAAGGAGGCATATTAATATGCAATAAGTTACAGCAAGATAACCTCCCGACTTTTTTTTCATAGTTGTTGCATACTGAAATATTTCTTGCCATCCCTGCCAATTAAAGAAGTCATGGATAAACTCAAAGACATTAACTGTTCAATCCAACACACACAGTTTTTTGATTAACATATCATCTTAGTACCTTCAAAACAAGGTCCATATATAATTTCCATTAACCAATTTTCCAAGTTGATTAAGCAGATTGGAAATGTAGTGAAATTAAAGAGAATTGCTCTACAGTACAGGAGTAAAGACATTAAATGTTACCTGTTTTACCACATACATGGAAGCAATGTGCTATCAGTCTTTGTGTTATGTTAATAAATACCATTGTAAAGGATTTGTGTGAGTTCAGGTGCTTTTCATAAGGCACAGTTACTGGGCTCTGTAGATGATTACTATCATGTTGAATTACATTCTTCATAAGAACCTGTTATTTTTTAGTGATGTCAGAGAAAGAGGGAGATGTTTACCATGTAACCAAGCAAACCGAATAGAGATTATGTGTGGAGTAACCCAGCATGGATGGAGGCCCAAAGTAGTCAATATCAATATCTCAGGTAGCTGCGCAAGATGCCATACTACTGCTGCTGAACTGCTTCTGCTGCTGAATCTGAATCTCAGCTCAAGAGCATTGTAACCTTATCAAATTAGCTTTGGGCCCAGTCTGTCAGCCAGTGCTGCTGGGTTGGCAGCCACCACCATGATTAGTCATATTGAATTATATATTCAGAGCATGTACGACACCTTCCACATCAACACAATACACTCAGAGAGACTCACAAACACACACGCACACGCACACACACACACACATAGCCTCAGACCTACTGTAGTGAGAGAGACACACACACACAAATGTACACAGTGATGAAAACAAGCACACACAGAAACACACACACAGACAAGAAAAACACACACTTAGGTTTCTGTTTTGGAACAGGGTGATGCGGATGTGCGTAAACAGGATTAGGAGAGACGGTTCCACTGTCACACAGACCTCCAGATTGTAATTCTCATGCCTCTCTGACAGCTTGGCACAGCACTAAGTCACCTAACGTTTGCCTTGACATGAAATCCAGACCTGGGCACAGATGAGGTTATCAGCGGGGGGAGATGTGTGGGAGGAAACGCGTCTAGTCCTATTGGGAAGACTGTTGGGTACTAATGCCTTGGCTTGGTTGACTGAGGGTGCAGAAGTAGAATGGTACAGGGTACATAATAAATATTCACCATTACTGCTGATTTAGATTGTGCTCTCCCAACACACGTGTGGAACCTATCTAAAAGTAGCTGACAGATTACAATCCTCTTCATTAAATTTATCTCTCGCGACATAAACTTTTAATACTCACACCAGCCATGTGTATGGGACTTCCAGGGCAGCTTAAATGACTGCAACCTGTAATTACTGTTCCAGCACTTGATTAGAATAATCTGATTGCAATTATTCAGTGACTTTAAAATACAAGCCTGGAGCTACAGAACAATAATTCAAGGGCAGTGATTGGGAACGTGTTTCTTTTTTGGCTGTAAAATGACGTTTTAATCGACACAGAGTGAAAGAGGTTCCCTGCTAAGGAGCCAGCTCCCTCAATTAAAGCCCATTTATGAAGTGAAGGGGAAGACGTTCCGCTGCGATGTGGAGTTAATCACCAGGCAGACACTTACTGAGTTCTCACGGATCAGGGAGCTAACCCCTCTAACGTGTAAACAGGCAGAAAGGCAGCACTCCAGAAGGGCCAACCAGAACCCCGACCCTGCCCCCTCAACCCCATCCACATATACACACACATACATATATAGATCTCAACATTCATATCATGTGTTAATCTAAAAATATACAGTATATTTTCTTCTGTTTAGAAGTCCAAGCCTACAAGGAATGTTTTGTCATAAATTACTCAATTATATGAAAAACTCTGAATCATTATTCTTAATCAACATACACTGGATTACATTCAAAGCATGAGGAAGATGTGTCAATTATCCCCCATATTCTATGCAGCAACAAAGCTGGATAATTGATTGCATTTAACAGACAACTCTAATGTATCTCATCACTCTAAGGAGTCTGTTGTATAGTAATTAAAAAAAGTTGTACAGCATGAGGGAAAGGTTTTGCCCAGCTGGCATTGATTCCATGGTCAAAGTGAAGGACAAATATGGTGACTCTAATCTTTTTCTAGGCCTCTAATTTGCAGGATTTTATTTCCTCGTTCTGATTTACCTTAGGAGAGGCGATTCTTGTCCCTGCCTTCGAGGCTGACCCACCCTGGGTGATTAACAGAGCTGATTAGTCCCTCACACACACTTCTATTTGTCCTTCAGCGGTCATTCACTGAATGGGAATGATAAGTGCACACATACAGTGCATGTGCATATAAAGATATGAAGGAAGGGCCCGTGTGTGCTTACCCTTCTAAATGGAGAGACTTAAAATAAAATCTAAATTAATGTCTATTGTATTTTTGAAAGCTTAATTGTGTCTATCCTGTATTATTCTGCTTCATAATTGACAGTGCATTATTAACAAAACGTGCTACCAGGAACACATTAATCAGTATTACACTTCCTTAACCTCAGTAAGTGGCACAATAAGAGACATGCCCTTTCTAATCAGCTTCATTGTGTTGTGTCACCTCAGCTCTAACTATATCACAGAGAGTTCAAAGACCTCACACTACATGTTATTGCTGAAACCATCTTTAATCAGCCGCATTGGTCTTTGTTAGATCACGGGGGTCTACGTTGTAATGAAAACGCCAGCTAGCTCTGATAGCAGCCTAATTGGGAGATAATGAGCCAATAACATCAATGGCTAATGACACACCAAGTCTAAGTCACACCCCCCTCAGGCCACACAGAGGCTCATTCACCACTGATGGAGAGCATAGCTAGGAAGTCTGACAAAGCACGACCATGCTCTGTACAAACAGGCAGCCTTGATGGCTTCATTACACTCATAAAAGCTGCCAATTGACGCTTAAAGGTGGTTATAGTGCACTCCAGCTCACGGTAAGACATACAGACACCTGATCTTGAGTACAGTTCAGATAAGTATTGCATTATGGATATCATCAAACTACTTGCAAATGCAATTTCATGATCAAAAAAGAGAAAAATGTTTGCTTTAAAAAAGGACTTTGGGAACATTGCTACACTGTGGTGATGTGAATATTATGTGTAGTTTGTTTGTTTGTGTGTCAGAGTATAAGTAGGGGGGGTGACAGCTTAAGCGCTGTATGAGTGTGTGGGCGTGGGCACCAGAAAGTGGGTTGAAGGGGGCTGAACTTTTGTCAGGTTTCAACAATGAGCTAGCTAACAGTAAACAAGCCTGATGATGCATAATCACATTAAGAGAGGCACCAAGCATGGAAGAACGACCCGGCTAATCCACACTGTGCTAGCTCTGTAACCTGCCCATAATCCTGGAGAAAAGGAGCAGGGTTGAGAGGGAGAGAGAGGAGAAAATGAGAGGAGGAGGACCAATAGAGGCTTTGGAATTGAATTACTCTATGTAAAAGATTTAGACCAATTAACCAGGTGTTCAAATCTCTGCTCTGTTGTAGCTTGCATTAATATGTTGGTGTGATGGTATTTTGTGCCTCAGTAACGGGCCCAATTATTTTTTTTCGAACCAGAGAAGCATAAAACATGTCAAAAAAAACACAAAAAACAAATGTTATCGGGATAGGTATTAGAATCGATGCTCAATAGAATAAAAAATGGTTTACACACATATTGGCTTGGGATGTAAGCATACCGGCACTCTAAAACATTTATTACCAGTTACTGGGGGGGGGGGTCGTGATATCACAGACATCACCTGTGTGTCTGTTTATTACATTTTGTATGTCCACTCAGTAGACTTCATTGAATATTTTGGATCCTTGGGGCAGGTAGACAAAGTTTTTTACTTCTTTGATTCTCAGTGTCCTACAGTAAAGTAACATCACATGGAACATGTGTCTGTCTACTACTTTTAAGTCTAAATTGCGCCACCAATTAAAAATCTGATCAAAGATTGAAGACCAGCCACTCCTAAAATTCTATGAATCAACCAGCTATAAAAAAACATTTTAAGGCTGGCTAACAGCATCGTCTCTGATCCTGACCACGCTCTAAAAATTAAATCTGAAATATTACCATCAAACCTGACATACACTGTCCCACATTTTAAAAAAGGTCAGAATTGAATGTAGAATAGAATCTCACATCACAGCGCGTTGAAGGCCTCTGATTATTTTTAAGTGTTTTTGAATGCTGTGTCAAATGGAGCCGCTGTGATGCAAGACACATTTTAGACATTGTCTGACAATTAAGTCCAATCAATCAATCAATCAATCAATCAATCAATCAATCAATCAATCAATCGAACAAACACCATCATCACTGTGACTTGTGTAAAATATTTTGTGACTTTAACCACTGACTTTGAATCCTAGCTACTATCATATTCAGAGACGATTGCAGGTGACCAATAATAAAAATAACCAAAAAGTTACAGCCAAGAAAAGTAATGTATGATGGCCTATTTACTTTAAATATTGTGGTCAAGTTAGAAGACAAATGCTGAGTAAGGAAACAAACAAACAATAGGTTTCCTTGAAAGGCTTATTTTGCAAAAAACACAGGAGAGATTAAATGAGGAAAAATGACTTTGTGTTAAAGAGCATAATGTTGAACTTGCACTAAAATCATAAGCAGAACTCTTTTCACTTCCAAAACTTTGCTGAGCTAACTTTTTCTGCCAACTCCTGTACAGCTGAGGGAAATTCATCATTGTCAGCCTGTGGATCAAAAATGGAGAGTGGGTGAAAATGACAGATACAGCAAAAGTAAAGAAAGAGAAGGTGGGTGGAGATGATGAGGAGGGGAGTAAGGATACAGGGAGATTGGAGCCAGACAATGAGCAATGGTGGAGATTGGTAATGTGCGTGTATGTGTGTGGATGGGTGGATGTGAGTGGGAGGAGTAGGTGTGTGAGTGTGTGTGTATGTTTAAGAGAGAAAGAGAGAGTGAAAGTATATCCTGGGAGCCGGGGCCCAGCTGGACATTGAGAACACCGGGGTGACTATGCCTGCCCTCTCTATCCCTCTATCCCTTAGTATACCTTTTAGAACCTCTACGTTCCTCTTTTCTCTACTCGTGCTTTTCTGTCTTCTCCTTTAGCGTTCAACTTTTAACTTTCTATACACCCTCAAGTGTACTAATATACTGAATCTTCATGAGTTCAAATGACCCTAAAACCACTTCAATTCCTTCAATAATGGAAGCCATTTCTCAGGTGATGCTAAAATCCTTCAAGAGAAACCACAATTAAGCTTAGAAAAATATGCATGTTTAATGCATATCTATCAATAATAAATGTAGTTTTCAGTTTCCTTGTACTTGACTAAAAAGCCTGAATGAAATAACCCTAACCCTTAACAATCCTGTAATGACGTTGCTTCAAGATTTTGTTTTTGTTTTTGTCACAGAGCCCTGACAAAACAGATATACTTTTCACATACTGTAGCATCAATACTAAGAAATTGCCAAGTAAACCAAGTTTCTTTTTTAAAGTGATTGATTCCTCAGATGTTGTTCTAAAGCTGCTCTGCTTTCTTTAGAACACAATTATTCAATTATTTAAGTGAGCAAAAGAGGCACTGTATGTTCAAATGAAGGGGGCATGTTGAATCCCAATCAAACCTGGACACTTAAGTCCAAAACTGGGTTCACTTAACTTCAATAAGCCGGATCACCACTTCAAACATTAAGGGCAGAGAAAACTGAACAAACAAAGTTTTTATCAGCCAGCCACAGTCACAATCCATGTTAATCTTAGGTGACAAAACACACACAATTGTACACATACATACATACATACATATATACAAATAACTACAGATACCCTTTGACCAGAACACGTGTGTCCCAGATCACGGATCAACTGTGTTCTGTTGAACTAAAAGTAAACGGTGAGCGTGGTGGCTGGCGTTCTGGTGTGTGTGTGTGTGTGTGTGTATGTATGATGGTTTGTCAAAGCAATGTTTTGTCATGTGGACATCAGAGGAACAGGGAAAAGTAGCTGCAGCTACACCAAATGTGCTTAAAACGCAGCATAGTTTCATGCACGACTGTTGAGTATAAACATTTACCTGCCCTGTGAAATGTACTCACCAAACGGAAAATCTAACTGATTTGGCGTTTGGCATGTGTCAATTTCGGACCCTAGTGCAGTGGGTGCAGTCTGGTTATAACATTTAAATTCTCTCTTTTGAATTTTGATAAGTAAAGGATATTGCCCTAATTCTGCTCTGTACAGTTTGGTTACATCCCCTTAGATTGTCTTTTGTTTTCCATTCCTTGCGTTCACAATGTTCCCCAGCCTTTCTTTCTCCTTCTACCTTTCTGTTGGTGTGTATTGGTGTGGTTATGCTCTCCCGGCTCTGATGCCTTGGCATACCTGAATGCAATGAGCTCATCACCGCTTCCAGTCAGCTCACCTGCCTCATCAGTTCATCAGCCTGCAGTACATCTACCCTGGCTCTTTATATATTCCTTGCCAGACTGTTGTTAAAACCATGAGTTCTACATCCCTCCTGAATCAGTGTGTTTTATGCACTAACATGCCCCTCTTGTGTTCCAGGTTTGGTCTGTCTCCTATACCAACCTGTACCTACTAACTTCTGAGCCAACAACCATCCATCTCAGGCCTCTCGCTAATTCAACCTTCCCTGTAACCATCACCCACTCATGTGTACCCAAGAAACCCACTTCCACAGTGAGCCCCTAAATTCAGATTCCCTGTTTCAACAAAACTCCAGCTCCACATCGCCTGTCCTGCATTTGTCCTATCTGTGTTTATAACACCTAGTTTTATGAACTTGGCCACTGATTTCTTTGAAAATGTTTTTATATACACAGGGAGGACAAAGTGATGTTAAAAAAGGGGAGGTAAGTAACCGACTGAGAAGTGAAAAGAAAAAAATGCTGAAGCAATTAATGTGAAGTTACAATAGAGTATGATTGTGGAGTTAAAGCCTCCAACACGACTGACCTGTTTCCAATAATCAGCGAGGAAAAAGTCCCTGAGAAAAAGTGCAGTTTTCACACTATAGCACACAAAGAGGAGGAACAGCACACAGATGAGAGAGCTGGCCGCATCGCACTGGCCCACTTAAATTTCACTTTTGATTCACTAAATGTGTTATTTGACTTGGCAAAGGAGCTGGTGTGTCCCATGGAGCAGTAGGGAGTCTAACCAGGACTTTGCCAAGTTCGCTGCAGCCCCACTGAACAGCCTTCGCCTTGGCTAGCTGGTGACCTTAGACTTAGTGGGTGGTTGACTCTATGGTGATGGGGGGGGGGGGGGGGGGGGGGGGGGTTAGAGAGAGGAACAATAACAAATAAGTGTAAACTCCAACAGCCAATGAAGCTTTAAATTCTAAAACTCTTCTCTCAATTCCTTAATCAATACAAAGGAGGTTTTGTGATAAAAAAAAATAAAAATAAAAAAATGAAAGAATGAGAGAAAATTCCTCAAACAGACCGACAGGAAAAACAAGAAAGTGAAGCTAACACTTAAAAGTCAAAGCCACAGTTGTTAACACCGGTCTGGCTTGCCCAGGTCAGGGATTTGTAGAAATAATGGGACTAGCAGGAATGGAATACATTTTTTGTTGCCTTTTCAATCCTGGAAATAAAGACCATTAGACTTAGTGGTATACACTGTAATGTGAAACCAAAATAATGCAATTATTATAGAAGTGGAAAAATCCTATAAAACCCCTCAGTGATTGGCCTCAGAAAGAAAAGCTATTATTTCACATTTCTAAGACAATAAATCATTGGTTATTATGGGGACTTGTCAACTGAAATGACTTTCTAAACTCATGAGCTATATATTCAACACAAGCAATTAAAGTTGGATATAGCTGATCCCTTATTTGGCTTTATGATATACAAACAATAAACTGCCTCAGCTAAATAAAACACGGTTTTACATTTTTGTGATATGCGCCAATCCCATTGAAAACATCATTTATTACTTTCCACTTTATTCAGTGCAGCTTACACAATTCTTGGGTCCTCTTTAAGCTGATATTTCATCATGGCTTTCCATTAAATACAAACATGATGTGATCATGTGCTGTTTCATTTACAGCATGGATCACAGTGAGGTCAGTGCTATATAAAAAAAAACAGTCATGATAAAGCCTTGCAATTAAACTTGATGGTCTATTTTAATGCCTCTATTTGCACACAGAGTTAGCCAAAGATTCATGTGTACTGTTTGAGAGGTTCAGACTTGGGGGAGGACAACTCATGACAATCCTAAAAAGGAGCCATCCATGCTTGCCAACATGATAAACCTGAAGGGAGGAGCCCCCGGACACTGAACTCCATGAAACACTCCTCGAACAAACACATCTTGCCATCTTAAACTCCCAGGAATTTGAAAGATGAGGCCCCGCACACCATCCTTATGTAGCCCACTTTGGGAAAATAAAAGAGAATCAAAACACTGAGTCAGGGAGAGATGTTGTGAGGAGGACAGGAGGAGAAGAAGAAGAATAATGCCAGGGTCTAAAGATTCTAAGGTTGGATTTACAGAAATGGTGTCTGGCAGCGTGCACGGGGTCAAGCTCTGCAGGCCTGGAGCTCCAGTAGCCATCTTGGCAGCGACTCCTAAAGTGGGGGAGAAAGGGGGTGATGGGGGCGCTTTACAAGGTATATCAGTCTGCTGGGACCCATCATTTCCTCTTTCCCACCGCTATACAAATGCAACTTCTATTTTTTCTTTCATACAGTTTATCTTTGATCAAAAATATATGGCTCAGTGGACCAGCAGTGTAAACACAGCCATACTTTGGAGCAGAAATCATTACTTCCTGTAGTTATATTTACTATTAGGATGATGATACTCAGAAAGGAATTGGTAATCAAGTCATCAGATGGTGTACGTAGTACTCCCAACAAGGGCAGAGGGCTACTTTCTGCTTTCATTTGTTTGTTCACATAAAAAACATTTGAAAGTAAAGGTTCAATCCTTGGTTTCAAACAACAGAAAACAACATAATTTCAATAGCCTGAGACATATTACGCTCCCTTTCACCTTTACTTTGTCCCTCTTTCTAGCTCACACATATCACACACACACACACACACACACACACACACACACACACACACACACACACACACACACACACACACACTGTAACTCCCATTTGTGGGGCCTCCTACATGGGAAAAGTAGACGAGCCATGAAGGCATACAGTGTTGATCCAGCAGATAAGCTGACCATTTGGGTTCGTTTATCAAGGAAAACCTTTGCTCAAAATGTGATCCCTGTGTGTGATGGAAAGCCTTCTGACAACTTTATCCCATTCACGTCTCTGTGGTTCTTGGCGTGGTTACCCTGCAGAAATCCGAGCAGTGTTATTACAGATCTTTAGTGGCCTACGACAGGACATTAGTTAAAACAAATATGTAAATCTGGGTAAAGGAGGGGCTCTGAGGAGAGCCTGAATGCAGATAAAACCATGTCTAGGCAGACAGAGAAATTACCTCTACTGTCTTCACACTGCATAACCAGTTATGATGTGAAAATGAAGACAACCAGCGGAGGATCAGAGAGACAGACAGTAAATAAAACCCATCTGGTAAGGGTCTCTGTCTATCCACTTTATAAGCTGAAACCCAATAAGCAGATCTGAATTCTGAACACCGATAATAGCTGAATATTCATTTTGGTACAAGCGGAAGACAAACATTCCCATCCTTAATGACATCTCCAGGGAGGAAGTTCATTACGCAAGGTTGTTACGCAACAAAACCCTGTCACTTTCAGAGGTCAGAGGAGGTTCACACAGCTAACATTAGTGCAAAAACCCAATGGCAACTGGGTTAGTGACACTTTCTGCATGAAATAACAACTTTTAAAGAATTGGGATACAAGTAACAACACTCTTGTGGTAGATACCAAAAAACTTGTACTGGCCTACTTAATTTGAGGCAGCAAAACAGCATGATTACAACACATTAAGACTATGTTGGCACCCAGAAAAAGGAGCCAACAATAGCCAACAGTAATCAAAACTGTCTTGTTAATATTTGCTGAATGTTTTGGTTCAATACATAAGTCCTGAGCCATAAGTCTTTTCAAGTCTTATAACCCCATTCTGGGTTTATTTGTCTTCCGTCTTATGTGGAAATCCAAGCAAGTTTAGTTTTAAGGGACAATAATCAATCATTTCTATATACATCTGGAAAACAACACTGAAATTGGCTTTTTTCATCCGATATAAATATTTGCCAACGCAACTATAGCAATGCCAATCCCGGTATGCTAGAAAAATGTGAAGAAATCTAAAAACAAATTTCATAAGAAACATTAATTTAAAACCAGTTCAGTGTTCTTTAAATGGTAAATAACTATTGTGTGAACTTGATTACTGACTGAAAACAAACCAAAACATGATTTGACATTTAATATTTATTCAACAACAAATGTATAAAATAATCAAGGTAATAATCATCATTTCTTTTAGTTGGTTGTGTTTTCATTCATTATTATGAATAAACTCAATCGTTGTCTCTATGGCGCTGAAACGCACACTCACTGAAAAAAAGTGTGAAAAGAAATTCCAAGTTTTGTTGAAGTGTCTCACACAGTAACAAGCATGTGTTATGTATGTATGTATTAGCGATGGAAGGTGTGTGTGTGTGTGTGTGTGTGCGTGCGTGTGTGTGTGCGTGTGCGTGTGTGTGTGCGTGTGCGTGTGTGTGTGCGTGTGCGTGTGTGTGTGTGTGTGTGTGTGTGTGTGTGTGTGTGCGCGCGCTTGTGTGTGTAGTGTACCTGAGTGTGTGTGTGTCTGGGAAGACACTGTAGCTGTGGATGCACACTGTAACATGCACTGATTGATGGTTGCTGTCCATGCAGGCCTACATTTTTTGAGTGGATTGGAGTCATAGCACATGAGCAAACACAAGATGGAAGACTGTGGAACTCTCCACTACAAAGAACGGCAAGACTGTCTGCTCCACATACACATGCCACACAAAAAAAAACAAAAAAACACATAGTCACACACACATAGTCACACACACACACACACACACACACACACACACACACACACACACACACACACACACCACACCCACAGATCCACTTCCCCACCTCCATTGCTTGAAGATCTACCTGCCAGCTGCTGCCAGTCGCAGGGAAAGATGGGCTTTGTTGGTTTTGTGAAGCCCACCGACAAGACCCCCCTGGAGACTGCAGGTCTCCAGCACCACAAGCCTCAGCCTTATCCACTCCACCGCACAGGCAATCTGTTTTCTATATTGCCAGGCTGTATCACTGTACTATGCACTATAGAACAGCAATTGAGCAGGAAATTAAGTTAGGGGATCGGTATTTGGCGGAGGAGAACAAGCCGGTGTGGTCTTCCCTCTCCACATACAAGGATCATTAAATATCATACGAGTTTCTTGATAAATTTCCTCCTATCCTCTTTCTGCTGTTCCCATCGACTCGCTCTTTTTCCTGTCTGTCTCTTTCTTCCTCAATTTCCCTCCCATCATCTGCCTGTTTCTCTCCCGTCTTGCTATGTTTGTAGAGTGTATGAAACAAAACATCCTAATGGATGTTTGAACAGCTTGAGATGTGTCGGCCTGGGAACTACCTCCCTGTGACAGGGAGCTCTGGCAGGGAATTGAGACCACTACAAGGGGAAAATAGGGGACATATTTCTTTCTCTTTCTCTTTGTTTATTTCTTTTTTCTCTCTCTGGGTCCCTCTCTTCGGTCCCCCTCCCCTCTCTGTCTATTTTCTCTCATTATTTCTCTGTACATACAAACAGAGTAGAGCCTAAGCTTCTATTTTTTTTGATTAGCAGATGTGGAGGATGTGTTTTTTCCTCCATGTTGTGTTTTTTCCTCCTCTTTCCCTCTGTCATTTTCTGCCTCTCTCCTTTACTTTTTACCCTTAACTGTTTCAGGGAGTGTGTGAGAGTGTGTTTGAGTAGACAAAGTTAGAAAGTGAGCAAAGGGAAGGAAAAGTACAAGCTAGGTCACGGAGTCACAATTCAATACTTGACTTTCATCGAAGCAGCAGCAGAGAAATGAATACCAGCGTGCACATACACATAGGCCTACTTACGACCAAACTCAGTTTTTTTTATACAACTATGAATCCTCTGTTTTATTACATCGTATTGAAGTGGACTTTAAGTTTCTTTTATTAATTTCTTAATCATAAACCTCATTATCAAACTAATAATTAACTTATACTTCAAATTACTTTTAGGTTAATTTGGGGTATTCAAATGCCCCAGATCTCAACTATTAATAATATGTATATTCATAGAAGACAATGATTCCATTGCTTCCTCTCTACTTTTATGTGTGAGTGGAACTGAAGTTATTTGAATGTGAATGACTTCAGTCAACCGCTGCACATGTTGCAATGGATACATTATTATGTGCTCATAAAGTTTTAATACTAAGGTTAAGATGCCTTTAAAATGTATGTTTTGTGATCTAACGTTTTAATAACTAATGAGGCACAGAACGTTTTCTTCATTTGAAGACTGACATTGTGTGTTTCTTACTCGTGTTATGCCGAGACCTTAAAGCAGACAAAGCAGCTTTTCTGCATCCATTCTGAAAGAAAGCAGCAGACACAGAAACACACTCACAAGGACAAAGAGCTCTTACAGCTACAATCTGAGGTTGATCAGTGGTGTTGACAGCTAAATTAACAAGTGCTACAAGCACCATTACATTTGGCTCCTGATTGTGTAACAATGGATAGATATACCAATATACTGTCAGACAGCTAGTCAAATAAATCAATATCTATAAATAAGCGAATGAAAAGAGAAAATATATATTGGTCTGGAGGTGGATTTATGACCATCATCGGGCCACATGTAACACACACACACACACACACGCACACAAGGCCGGTGTAGTGGTCAGGTTAGTGTGAGGCAGTTAGTGAGATAAGGCACCAAACAGGTCTAAATCCCTCCTGAAGGGGTCTTGATAGACAGACAGGCCACCATTAACAATGTGGTGGCTTGTGTGAGCAGCAGCTGATGGAAAGATACCCTGGCATTTGCTGTGTTAAGAAGTGGCCCTTAAAGATTTCACACTTCCAATTTCTTTGAATTATCTGCCATCTCTAGCCTGTCACTCAGCCTGACAATCTCAGATTCATGCTCACTGAGGCACTGTGCTGGTTATTGACAAAGCAATCGGCTGTGATACAGCAACGCCTGATAAAACATTAGTCAACCAAAATAGCGCACGACTCCAGAACCACCTCCAACATGGACGAATGATCACACTTGTCTTTTTAAATAAATGTTTAATTGTGTCAAATCAAACAAGCCGTAAAGACCATATATTGAGTGTAGTTTTGGTGCCATCGATTGTGTTCTCATGACTTCAAATGTGAATCCAATGTGATTTTAAATTTTGTGACAGCAGAGCAAAGATCTCTGCCGTGAATCAGCATTTGTTAGATTGAAGCATACAGAGCAGAATGGATTTGTTAAGGTCCACCTACGGCAGTGTTGACAGCCCGCGCTGTTATGACACTGAACAGACTGCTTATCAGATCTTTAATGGTTTGATTTGCTTGCTGCTCCAGACAGGCCATGATAGAAATATCACAACATCCCCATTACCCTCAGCATTCAGTACATAGTGCACCGCCTGTGCTTTCTATGAATTATTAAAAGCAGACAGATTACGCTGCAAGGCTGGAAGTCTTGAGGCATGCTACAGATGCTGCAAAGCAAAACGGTAACATCAGAAGTGTGTTTTTGTTCTTTTTTTTAAGGTAGGAGGAGGGTCTTTTTAAAGGCGTCTGCATCAGATTAAAGAGGGTGGTCGTTCGGATAACAAAAAGGAAATAGTGGGCAGGGTTTGGATGTTTATGTGTGTGTGTTGGTTCACATGTTTTGTGTGTGTTTGTGTGTGTGTGTGTGTGTGTGTGTGTGTGTTATGAAGGATGATGGGGGTGAAGGGCATAGTGTCGGGGCTTGTCTGACATGTGGCCTGGTGGGTTGGCTGGATGGTTGCTTCGCTGTCTAGATGGCTGGTTGGGTGCAGCCGAGCTCCAGCCTGGCATATCTCTCTCTCTCTCGCTCTTTCTCTCTCTCTCTCTCTCTCCCTGGAGTGACGGGCTGAGACATTAAGACAGGCGTTTTAATTAACTGTGCCACTCTTCCACCTGCTGCCCTCAATATGCTCCGGCCCAGGCAAGCTGTCTCTCATGTCATTGACTCTCTTGCTCTCTTTTTTCGCTCCATCTTTCCCATCTCTCTGTCATTTTTCTACTCTTCTCCATTCTTTATCCCCTCTTCTTTCCAATTTTCAAATCTCGCTCTCCATCACTTTGACTCTCTCTCCCTAACCTCCCCTTTCAATCCCTTGTGCATCCCCTCCCCCGTTTGACCCTAATAAATGAAGCCTCATACCAATAGATAAGGCGATTCCATGAGGCTCATCTGACAGAATTAGCCAATTTCTTTTTTGAACTTGGAGAGAATTAATTTCTACATGTGTCCTGTTCTACTGACCCTCTAACTACCCCCACCCCACGCATCTCTTGCACACACATAAGTGCACACACACTTCAAATCTATCTGGTAATTCAGTTCTGCTCTACACTCATCAGGCTATTCATTATGGCCTGATTGAAGATGGATATTTCTGTTCCCTCATGACAGAATGGAGCTAGGGATCAAACTGGGGACATTACGGGATTTAGAGGAACCAGTGTAACACATAGCAGCTTCATGTGTATGTCTGTACGGTTGGAAATGATGGCGTGAATACATGCACAAAAAGGTACAAATTAATAGGTGTTAATGTATGCCTAGCAGGTTAAGAATCTTGTTTAGTGCTGTGACGCCTGTAGTGTAATCGTTTAGATCATAAATTGAGAATTAATTCAACAGAATGGAGCAACAAATGATCCACTTTTAGCAATTAGATTGTACTATACTTTTAATGGGGTTAATTATAGGTGGTGTGAGCAGCACAAGAAAATGACTCTACAAAGTGTTGTATTGAGAGGATTAATGTCTTCCTTCAGAGTTAATGTCAGGTCTTGGAGATCCTGCTTAAACTAACAAATGACCCAGCTCTGGCTCCAAGACGGGGCCTCAGATGAAACCATACTACAGTAAGAGGACAGCACATAGGGCCAATATATCAGCCTAGCAGACAGGGAGCATTCGTCTGCCATGTGAGGAGAAGTGACTTTGAAGATTTCTGCAGTGAGGTGAAAGAGTAGCTGTGGCCTCAACCTTTGTGTTTATGTTGCCGCGCTAGCCCCGGGAGAGCTCTTAATGAATGATGTGGATAGATGGACACCACAGCTAAAAGCACAAACTCACACGTCTGTGTGAGGGCCGAGACACACACCAAGGAGTTACACATACTTTATGCTGAGGTCGTGGACATGTCTGCATGTACGGTACATTGGAGCGTGAACTCTATGTCTGGTTGTAATATGAGCAGAACAACGTATGTAGCAGCAGGCAGAAGGTACTGCTGCATTTAGTAAATGTAAAAATGTAGCCTGTGTCGCACTGAGAGATTTCTCACATACAAGAAGACTTACCTGTTAGCAGCAGGCAGTGCCAGCATCCTGCAGCAATGTATTTCACTGGCAAGCTTGGTACTGTCACTTCCTCTGGAAACAGGATGTTCCTCTTAATGTTCCCACATGCCCGTCCACAGCCCCACTGAAACATCCTGCCGTCACCTGCATGTAAGAAAAAATATAATTATTAAAGTTTGCAGTTTGAGTATTAAAGTTATGATGTGATCAGCAATGATTTCAGAACTAACATAACTGTTTTAAGGTCATTGTCATAATACATTTTTCGATACAAAAATAACAAATAAGGGAATAACGAGGCAAGTTTAATAGAATATCTTTTGAACTCTGTAGTTTCTGCATTAATTGTAAAGTATGAAACAGACCTCTAACCCCCTGCAGTTCATCTTGCATCTCTCTCTCTCTCTCTCTCTCTCTCTAGCACGCCTCTAGGAGCATGTTGTCCTTGTTGTGCTGCTGCTGCTGCTGTTGCTGCATGGGGCTCCGGTGATAAATTATGAATGCAACGCAAAAGCTGTAAAATTTGTTGTATCTTCCATTATCTTCATGTTAAAGGCCACAAAAGCTCTTCAGTGAAGTCAGCCATTAAGAAATGACAGGTATTGCTATCAGGCTTCTTTATAGCCTATTACCTGCAATGACAGCAGCTGCTGCTGCACCACTGTACGGCCTATCACATTATTTGCAGCTAAAGTCAGCTACTGTGTCATTTCGCCTCATTTTCTTGACAGTGCTATCATAAATCCATTGGGCTGCAGGGGAAACTGTCGACTACCTCGATTATCTTCATAGCCTGAATGAATTCTGAAATGTATGTAACAGGCAATGACTGTTATGGATCAGGAGCCAGGGCCATATTCTTGCTAACTCTCTCTCTCTCTCTTCTTGTCTGTCACTCAGGTGATGTGCCAATCCGGGGCTTCAGGGCTCAGATATTCACATAAAATTGAGTTAAACAGGTGAACTTTGAAGCACACGGCGACGGCTAATGAAGAGTGACGTCAGTTCTCTTCTTGTAGATCTTTTCCGGCTGATTTGTGTTTCTGCTTTTTACAGAATATAAAATAAAACATAATAGTTGTAGGGCAAATAATATGAACCTATTCTTGTATTTTGGTTTGTACTGAAGAAAGAAAGGTTACTGATACAGAGCATGTAAACTGTAACATGAGTTAAATTAAAATGACTTTGTTTTAATTAAGAGAAATATCTTAATTATTATGAAAATTAATGCAAGCATGTTGATTGAATTTTGTGTCACTGCATATCTGCACAGTGTATTTCCGTACCTGTCAGTGCAAGATTGTGGTTTGCCCCACAGGTGACCTTTGACACATGATCCACACACTCCACAAAGCGAGGGACAACCGCGTTTTCATTAGAGCCACTGCCAATTTGTCCATAATCATTCTGCCTGTAGGGAGAGGAGTATAAACACATGATTAAAAACATAATTAATAACCCGGGGGCATCATCTTCATACTGTTTTATCACACGTTAAACTACATACAACACCAGTCCCCTGCATGAAAATAATGCACATACTTCAATTTCTATAGGGTAAAATAAATAATCAATTCAATTAAACTATTGCAGCGAGCAAGTTCCACTGGGAACCATGGAACATATGTGTTTTCCTCCCATTTTTACGAACCCTCTTTGTGACAATAACGAGACACAGCCCTATCAGAAGTGAAACACCTCGCTAACTAATTAGACTCTCAGGCTGCAGTCTGACAAAATGAAAAGAGAAAAGTGCTTGAAGGAAGACTTGCTCTCCCGCAATTTGCATCTGCCACTTTTTACTGCATCTGTTCCAAGTGCCATTCAACGTTCTCGTCCTCCTTTTGTTGGGAAGTGTTGAGCCCCAACTATTTAAGCTCACCTCCTACCTACCCGGAGCTTTGTTCCTTCTCCTCTGCAGACCAGTAATGAGCCAACCGCCACAAAACCGTGAGGAAATTAATGACTCATTACGGACGGGGCCTAGACCACTCCACAGCCTCTCCTCCTCCCCGCTCCACCCTACATACCCGCATGTAATCCTCTCTCTCTCCCCCTCTTTCTCTCTCTTACTCTCATCCCTTCAGCCCATACAGAAAGACCCCAACACCTCCCTATCAATTAGAGCCTATTACAGGGCTCCCATGCTAGCAGGGCAAAGAAAGAAGGCCTTCACAGCTCAAGAGTGTGTGTAGGAGAGATTGGGGTGGTTGAATGAGGAGCCTAAGGTGCTCCTTTCACACCCTTGCCCTTATCCATTATGCCAGTCTGAAGAGTCCCCCTAGGAGAAACGTGCAGCCCCAAAAAGACTTGGGGATGAAAATAAGTCAAAGGAGGGATTCTTGGTCACACCTTTTCCCTCCAGTGTCAAATTATATCATAACTAGTCCTTAAGCAAAGGAACATGGTCACAGTGTGTTTCCTTTGACGTGTATGTTAGAAGGGATGAGGGGATCTGACTAGAATGTATTCATCATACCATCTGTGTCTATTTTCATGGACGGCCAGACAGAGACAATAACAAGATAAAGCAAATGGTGGACAAGCACCTACACATGAAAATTCATGTGGTTATTGATTTCTTTTAGTTTCATTCCCTTTTACCCTCCATTGCATTCCCCTCGGCAATACCTTCATATTCATGGCACTGACGGTCTTTGTTCAGTGCAAAAAACACTGTTCTACATTGCCAGCACTTTAGAACATCTTCCCCCCCCCCCCCCTTATAGGATATGTATCAGCTTTTCATTCAAGCATTCTATGCTCATTGGCTTTTGAAGCTATGGTGCATTTCAAGGCAATCCCTCTGAGAGTGAATGGGTGAGATCACAGGGGTTTTGAGGTGGTTTAGAATGGCAAATCCTGCTGAAAGTGTCATTTCCAGTCAGAGACATCAATTTGGTGTGTGAAACAGGGCCCCAGGAGAGCCCGGTAGCCCGAGAGATTCCTGACAAGAGCAAAGGGCCAGGGGATCAGCTCATGTGCACCTGGATAAGACATGAATTTCACGGAGCGCTTTAAATACATGGAGCAAAGTGAGAAAGGAGGACGAGAGGAAGAAACATGATAGACAACTAAAATAAAAGAGCTGAGAGAGTCTAAAAAGACAGGGCTCATTTAATTTCACTTCTTACGGTGTATGACGAGGCTTTGTATAGCAGAGAGTAATTCATGGTAATTTCATTAGGCATATTTATTTTATTGAAGTTAAGAAGCCAATAAAACAAATAATTATTCATGTAAAATTAGAACTTAGACTTTTACATACAGTTCGAAGACAAATCAGATCGGTAGTGATGCAACTAATGTCCTTTATGACTGAAACTATTGTTTACAGCAGTTGTTTCCATTAAAAAAAAAAAAAAACATAAAGCAGGAGTCAATCAATGACCTCCATCTGGGGGGATTGTCAAAGCTCATAAGTATGGTTAATAGTGGGATATTAAAACACTGACATGCACAAACTAAAACTCTAAATTATTGGCAGCACTAATTCTGGCCAAACTGTTTTTTTGTAACTGTAAAACAGTGTACATAGCCAGTGGTATTAACTCTAATATAAAGCCTCAATTAGCTAAAGCGAGTGCAAAATGGCTGATAATTATTGCGCCAGCTCATTAGACTTGTTTTGACACTAAAACTACTTAAATCACTGCACAGGCACATACACAGGCACAGATGCAAATACACGCATGCAGATGTTGTGAGTTCATTCCCATAATTAATGAGGTAGATACTGTACAGGTCAGGTTTTTCTTGTTTGGATGAAAAGCTAAACACTTCAGTCTAGATTTAATAGGGTCCTACCATTACAGGAGCAATTTACAAACCTGTATATGGACGCTAAATCTAATGAACTGATAACCTGTACAAAAAACAAACGGCCAAGATTGCCAGGCAGTACAGTATGTCACCCTACACCAAAGGACAATAGACAGACCTGAATCATTTTATGTTTTTTATTTAAAAAGCGCAGACTACAGCCAACTGAGCACTACATGCTCTCGCAACTTTTAGTCTCAGAATGTCTCAAAAAGAAAGAAAAAAATGATGATAGAGATGTCAATACAGAGTCATTTAACTACCAAACACCAGGCTAGTTACACCACAGACTCCACTTATTATGTGACAATAGTTGTTCATGTTATTCAAAAATGTACAATAGCAAGGCTATGGTCTGCTGTACCTGCTATACATCTCGGCTAATAATGACACAACCTCCTAAGAAATAAAATCCTTGGGGCCGGCCATGAAAGTTTAAGATTCAATGCGGTAAAATACAATGTGCCATAAAATATTAATGTGTGTGGTAAAATTATGCTGGTGGTAATATTTTAGATTGCGGCTGTCTGTAAAGAGGCATATCTGTATTTATTTACAAGCAGGGATAGTGGATTGGGGACTTTGTTTGAAGCCATGTTTATGAATATCGACTCAGGCTCCTAGGTAAGTGGCTATAAATCTGTGAGAGGATCTTTGTAAAGTTCCCTTGGAGGACATAACTTCAGGTCTAACCGCCTCCTTCCTTCACTTGACTTTTAAACATTTAGATGTAGGCCGGCCGACCGCAGTTAGAACTGCTTCTAAATTATGAATAGTTCCATTTTGAGAATCCGAGTGTTAACCAATCAAAGTTGATGCATTGAAGCGATAGATTTCTTCAGAATAGAAACAGCAGTGTGTTTAGACCTGGATATGGGGTGTTTATGAGTTGAGGGAATACTGAAATGGATTTTTGCGTAAACTGCTGTGTTCCAGATGTGAATTGTATGCACTCAACGGAAGATATCTAAATCCAGGAGATCTACAGCAACACACCCACTCTACCTTGAATGTGCTTAAAACAGACATGTTTGCTATTCATTATGTCTTAAAGCATTTAACTTTTCCGCCTGATCTTCCTTTGCTCGTCTCTTTGGGTAACATGATGAAAGGTGTGAACTTCTTGAGGCTGAGAGCATGACCTGTGCTAATGAGAGGAGCATTACTTGCTGTATGATCAAAACGACCGTGCATCCCGTAGCTCACATCACCTTGGGCTATCAAGACCAGCTGGAAGAGTTCTATAGGTCCATGTTGGATGAACCTTTCACTTATGAGTCATTCACACCTTTTTTCCCCCTTTTTTTTCTTCTCCATCTATCTGACATGTTTATCTATTTATTTAAGTTCAAGGATCTGAGGTTCAGATCACAGGAGTGATTGCATTAGTAATGGTGCTGCAGTTGGCTGACCGTGAGATGATGGACACAAGAGGTCGGTATCCTCCGGCTACGATGATCACATCGGAGTCAGGATTAAGAGAACTGATTTCTTTCCTGGTTGAGTTCAAAGGGCTCAATCAACATGTTTCAGTGCTGAACTCTTGCCCCCCTCCACCACTTTAAATGCAGAATTAACTATCAAGTGGTGATAAGACCTTGTGAAAATACTGTGTTGTTTTTTTTTGTACTGCTTGGTGATGAACGCAGCAACAGTTGATGTGACCATACAATAATAAATTAGTGGAAAGCTGCATTGATCCAGCTGTCTAATTCCAAAAAAAATAGCTTCTGCCAGAGCTAAATAGAAGAAAATTGACAACGCCATCAAAGTCCCACCTCTCTCTTTAACTCTGCTTTCTTTCTTTATTCATTTCTTCTGGTCTCCATTTCTTTCTCCGCAGTGTGCCTCCTACTTTCTCAGGGCTAATCCTCAGAGCCTCTTGGTTTATGTAAACCCTCAGCTATCTCTCTCTAGCCATTCTGTCCCTGACGCTAGCTGACACGAGGTATCAGTTCACACCCTAACCACACAGAGAGAGGTGTTGAACAAGGACTTTGGGACATGTCACAGCACACTTTAAGGGCTTCACAGTGATACAGGAGGAGTTCAGACATGGCGGAGTTAGAAAAATGTCTTCACTCACATACTGCATGGTGTACAAAAGCGACTCAACATACCGGTAATTAAATTAATGATATAATTTAGCGGTCCATCAGTCCCATAAAAACGATAAAAAAACAACACTTTTGCATTTCACTAATAAAACCCTGATGTCGATTTAAGGGAATAACATTTGAGTTTATTTTAATTTAAAGTATAATATTCAAATTCATCAGTCTCCGTCTCTCTACTGAAGACGCAATTATTGTATCCTCTGAGATTTAAACCGCCTTTTCCCTTATAGAACAATTTTTATTTTATTTTTTCAATTATGATCTTGTAGTTTGCTTCTGCAATTTAACGCAGTTTCACTTTATAAGTCTTCATTATCTGTTGAATGTTACTCTCATTAAAAGTGATACAGTAAAGACAGGGAGAGAGGCTAAATAAAAAAGAAACAAATAAACTACATTAAGAACAGATCCACTTTGTGATAGATTTCTTTAGACTGCTATCACTCGTGTCATTTCTCATCCGCTGTGACAAGCTATGGTAGCATTTCTATATTTAGAACTAAAATCATCCAAGGCTAGTACGTTTCACATTTTAAAGATCTTCATACATGAATCCTGACGGTTGAATCCACAAGATGATACTGTAGTGGCTCTCAAGACAAGAGGACCCATAGGAAGGTGCTCAAGTAGCTGCTCGAGTCTGTGACAACATGTGCCAATATGAAAACGGCTCCATGGTCAATTTAATTTCAAGTGTTGAAAAGATTGCCCAATGTATTACTGCTTAAAGTGTTCCATGTCCATAAAGTTAGAGCAATCTCACAGGGATTTTTTTTCCTTCTCTCACTTCCTTATTTTTACTGAAAACCAAGTGGAGCCCATATCACTTTAAGCCAGTATTTGCAGTTAGGAACTGGCTGTTGTTTTCCAATGAGCAGAGCTGTGCTTTGCCTTTGCTTTTTTTTTTTTTTTTTTCAAATTTATTTAGCTGTAAGGCAGAGTGTGATAAGACAGAACGAAGACTTCCCTCATAACGAGGCACATGCCAAGTCTGACATAATCCAATCTGGTCCATTTTCATCAGCTTTTGTCTTCTGTTTTTTGCTTCTCTTTTGGACTTTCCTTTGGTTCCAACGATGGCTCAAAAACCTGAAATGACACAATTCGGTCGCACTTGTATGGCAGTGAGGCTGCAATCCAAACGGCTTTTCTGCAAAGAAATCCTTGAAGACCCACACACATTTAAATCTGGCCCTGGGGGCAACAGGCTCTAAACCACTGAGATAAAGAACCATCCAGGCCAAAAGCAGAAATATATATTTTAAGGGAGGGCTTACCATGGCAACAAAAAGGCATGTCAAACTTGTGGAAAGGAAGCATTTTGACTGAGGAGTAAACACAGACCAATGTGCCCGTAGGAAAGCCTAGAAATGCGCTCCGCATATTAAAGGACCCAGCCTCACACATGTATACAGCAGAAAGAGAGACAATGGCGGTAATAACAGGCGAGGCGTCAGGGTGCGGAAAGACGGTTAAACGGTCATTTGTGAGAAGAAACGCAACAGGGCCTAATAGAGGCTGCGCCAACGGCAGGGTTTGCAGAAAAACACAAACAACATCCTCTTAAAAGTGATATTGCACCTAAACAAGAAACATTTCCTCCAGTCCACTGGTCTGCAGTGAATCAAAACATTAACCGTTTACTAAGGAAGCTTATCTACTGTATCAACACCTGGTTCATCAGAGACTCCAGATGTTTCAGTAGAAAGTGAAGCACCTCAAACTGTATCGCACTGCAAAAATATTTAGATAAGAAATTAGAAAAGTGTAAGAAAATGTAGGTGAGAATACGTAGCAGGAACATTCAGGAACAAATGGAGGATAAAGTGATCATGATCAGGTGTGAGGTAAAAACACTGTATGAGTGGATCATTTTGGAAACACTATTGAAAAACTATCTTGGACATTCAAAGTCCTCAGCCTCATATTAAGACAGAGAGAAGATGACATCAGCAACCTGCTTCTCTGTGCCATGAAGTTCCAGCTTCATGAATACCCAGAGTAACAACATCAACATCTGAAGACATCAAAAAAAATTCAACAGTGAAGTAAAAGGAAAACAGGAAAGTGCGATTCTCCACATATAAAAACCGTTCTATATTATCTTTTTCTATTCACCCCCATGTCGTGAATGCTTATATTTCCAGTGTAAACACAATCAGTGCCGTGCAGGAACGATGAAAAGCCGTTACTTTTATTATGGGAGAAAATAACAAGCTCTCATGAAGGGATTGATTGTTTTCAAATCATAGATCTTTGTAAGAGGAGTGTAAAGTAGAGCTAAGTCTCCATTATAGGACGCTGCTGCTACATTGCTTTTGATTTTCTGTCAACATCCCTCTTACCAACCAAGCACTGTATTTACTAAATGCATCGGGGGCCAAGAAATGGATTGAATATATTGTTCGTCTTCTGCAATCCAAACTGTGTCAAGCAGTTGGAGGTATTGCAGGTCTTTTATTCTACATGTCTCACCCTGCCAATGTTTATAGATACTGTAGGACTCCTCTGAATAGTTGACTGCACAATATGGGTGTAGTTACAGCAACAAAACCGAACATAAATTAACCGTGAACCATGCAGGCAGGCAGGCAAGCAACTCACTCCTGCAAAGCTCTTTTTCTCTCATGTGAGGATTAGACGCAGAAAAAGGGGTCCAGAACCAAGAAAAGTGCTCCCCTTAACATGTCCCCCAAACAAATCACTGCCTGTTTAATAAGCATGTTGTTGTTGTTTCTATTTGTACATCTCATGTTTTACACCCATACTGTGTTTTATGATGGTAATGATTACTGAAATGTTTGTAACCAATCCAGTGCATAAAATACGACTTTGAAAAGTAAGCCGGCATGGTGTTTCATAATAATGTTTATAATAACATTTTATGGATGCATGTTTTAATGCCTGTTTTTTTTTTTATATCAAACTGTTTATTTACAATCATGTAATTCAATTTTCAAGCCCAAGGCCAAAATCACAACCGTGCAACAATGAGGCCTATATTCAGGTGTTACGGATAAAAAGAGGAAAGAAGGTGGATGCAGTTAATCTTCTCAACTTCCATCACACATTTCCAAAAAGAAACAAAACACAGAACATTGTATATGTGCACGGACAAGGAACGCTGACACTCAGCCATAAGCACATACACAATGCCACATAAACATTCCGAGAGTACTTCCTACTCTGATCACACTATATGTCTTTGGTCGATAAGTTGCCCTACCACACTGTCTGTTGTAAGTCAGTCATCAGCACCCTTCCCCTCTCTCTCAGAGTCATGGCCCCTCTGTCCCCTCTAAGTACCCCAATAAATTCAAATGTAATGCTCCTAAATGAGATCACTTACATGTGCCATTTCTCTCCAACCATATTTATCATCTAACACTTTGGCCTTCATTAACAAATGGCACTCAAGGGGGCGTTGGTAGTGGTGGAGGTGGGTGATTCCTCAGCGCTGATGTGAGAGGGAGAGAGAGATAGAGAAAGAGAGAAGGCTATCAACAAATGGCACAAATTGAAATGGGTGGGGGTTGACACCTCGCTCGGTGACGCAAGTCGGGGTACAAAGTCGCTAAGTGTTTCATGAGGTCGACTTAAACTGGCTCAAAGGAAAGCTAAATACATTTTCAAAGGCAAAGCCATACTACCACATTTTTTCTATGCTGTTTGACATGAAAAAGAAAAAATCCTGACAAGGAAATAATATTGTTTGCACAATTTAAATCTAAAGTGTAAACACTATTTCTGCCACCCAGGATGCCAAAGATACAAAGAAGACTCATCACTTTTCCAACAAAACAGTTCATAATAATAGTTTCAACACGCAGAAACACCACAGTACATAAGTGTACACACGATCTATTCCTCCAACACTATAAAACACTAAATGTAAAACTAGAGAGGCCACCCAGTTTCCAATGAGCCCCTTAGTTTGGCATTTACATTGACGGATGTAATGTGCCATCATCTCCATTATTGTGTGAGGCAGTGGGGTGCATTAGCATTGGTCTGTTCCTGTAATATGACGTACTGTTCCTCGCTTAAGGTTAAGCCTACCTATTGTTGAATATATTGTCAAACTACTCTCCTTGCTTCAGCACTCTCTCCTCATCAGCATTGGCAGAGGAAACGTTCAGTTTAGCTATTAATTATGACGACAATGGAAAGATGCACAAAGCAAGGGTAACCCCTTTTTTATTTCCTTTAATAAACATTTGAAAACAGCTTCATTATAATAATGTATTTTGATTAACGATGTTTACCACAGTGCTGCTACTGAAAATTGCTTTCCCATAAATTAAACCTATAAAAGTTAGTTGATGAATTATTGCCTAAATGTAAAATGTTACAGTCTAATTCATTCCCAGCAGCTCCACCGTGTACAGTATCTGCTAAATCTACATATTCATCGCATAATAAACATAATTAATTGATTTGATTTACCCACAACTATACTCTGATTTTTTGGGGGGTTCTTATATGTTTAAATATTAATTGTTTCAATTATGAAGAGAAACAAAAACTAAGAGCTAGTGTATCTGAAACTGCCTTATAATATTATGTTGTAATTCATTTTAGAAAGTAAATGTTACAATTTTTGAAATGGTCATGTTTTATTTATATACCAAACATCATGATACAGCTTTTTTTTTAGATTAATCAAAATGGGAAACTTTGATAGTAGGTAGTAGATATTTTAGACTATAGTAGAGGGTCAGGTATAGTTCATTCAGGGGTGTTAATACTTATCTAACTCATGTAATTAAAAAAAATGAACGCAAGTAATGCAAACAAATACATTAAGTTCATATCCAGGAATTGTTTTCATTTGTATTATTCACCAATGAATCAATGATTTATTAAGCTGAAAAGCTTTTGAATATTTTTAAAGGTTCTGTTTTCATCAGAAAGAAGCAGCAGTTTGGACATATTTCAGTATATGTTATAATTAACCTTTATTTGTGTTTTACATAAAACTATCCCAAATCTGATTTGCAAATTTAGATTTAACATTTAGTGCAACAAAGAATCATTTCAAACCAAGTATTGTGTGTTGTTCCATCTTTGATATCTGAGAGGAGAAAGGTTCAACCCTGAATAATCTGGAAGGAAAAAAAAGGCTTATATGATTAAAAGAGACAATGTCTCATAAAAGTCAAAACACACGAAATGTATGTGTATAGAAAACTGCTGATCTATTGACATAACACATGTCAGGTATAATCAAAAAGACACAAAGCTATTCACATGTGGAAATTAAATTGCGCATTTGAATAGGTTTAGATTTTTCTTTCTAAATGACTTTCAAAAAAAGAGAGAGCATGAAAAAACATGTTTATCATAGCTACTTTCTGTTCTTCTCTGATTACTTGTTCATGCTGATTTCAAACAATGCTTTGCATGTCTCTCTTGTATTTAAGAGAGCAAAAGGCTGTGTACCCTAAAGGTACATTTTGCATCTCTCTCAAAAAATAAAAAAAGAAAGAAAAAGGGGGAAGCTTTGTGGGGAAAGTCTAACATTTTAACATCTCCGTGTTTCATCTAAATCACTGACAACAATATAGCCTCTAGCATGATTCTCTCTCTCTCTCTCTCTCCCTCTCTCGCTCAAAGTTAACTATGACATCTGGCATGAGCTCTGAACACCATGACAACAAGACACCAAGACTACAGGCACCGTGGATAGCATAAACTGTATTGCAAGAAAAGAGACAGAGAGGAAGTGAGGGGGGAGACACACAGCTTGTTAATGGGCGAGAATGCAATGTAAAGAGATCAGTAATTACCATTATTTAAACAACTCCCAATAACAAGTGGATTATATAGAGCCGTGCTATTTTGCAGGCAAGAATCGCTCTCATGTTTCTGATGCAAATCCTTTCTTTATGTTTCAAAATCTAGGGACTATTGTCCTGACAGGGAACTTATGCAGGGATGGCAAATGTACAGTAAAATACATAATTTGTGCTAAGCTAATAACTGAGGACACACACTTGTTTTACAGTGAATATGTGTATGTATTATTCATTTAAGCATAAAGGATCCAGAGGAGATGGTACATGAGCCCCTCTGCGTGCCCCGGGGCTATTGTCACGGTGGGCATAATGGGAGGGGATTGTAGTGCAAATGTTGTCATGTGTATATCCTAATGCCGCAATTTAGGAGGGAACTCTATGAGAATCATGAGGATAGGTCTGAAATGTTGTGCAGATGAAGACAGATGGAGAGAGATGACAAAGTGTCAGAAAGAGAGAGAGAGAGGGAGGGAGGGAGGGAGAGTCCTGTCTTTGGTGAAGTGAGGAACGCTGTGGCAGGTAATACTCTGGACACTGCCACTCACTTAACCAATCAGGCAGAAATTATAATTTTAATAGACATTCAATTACATTCATTATTCCACGTTTCTTCCTTGTGTCGGTCAGGACCCCACTCCATTCAGATTTAACTCTGAAACACATTATTGTTCAGCCAACACGATGGATAGACAATGCAATGAAGAGTGGTGAAGTCAATTTTTACTTGATGTCGACGATGGCTGAGCATGTAATTACTGTCACACATGGACAATAGCAGTGCTTAGAAAAGAGGAAGGACTATGAATTTAGTTTTCAGGAGTGCAACGTAAGTCTAAGAACATATCTCAAGTTGAAAGAGTAAGCAGGGAAGTTGTTTAAATGTAAATATATAGAAGTATATGTGATGAGTGAGTTTTTTCACTGCTCCTCTTAGAGATCTGAAATGGACTGTACAGCAGCACCCTCTTGTGGAGCCAAAGTAAAATGCAACCTATCTTCCAGCACTGCAGCCTCTCTCTGCATCCTGCCGCTGCACTCCACATTTGGCTGGATCTTCTCTCCAGCCTCTCTCTGTCTGAGACGCCCAGCAACTTCCCCTCAGTCTGTACTTCATGCTCGGGCCTCGGGCAATCTCAGTGACCTCTTAGTCAAATATTTAGATGGTCGATTTCAACTCCTTTAAGGAACTGCCTCACAGCCTCTCACAATAAAGAAATCAATAGGATGAGTTCAAATGCCAGTGAAAACGTTCAAACATAAACAGAGTCATTGGGAGGCTATAAGGAGGAGTGTTGGCAGGGGTAAGAGTGGTGGTAGGAGGTAGGAAGGGGGGTGGGTGGCGGCGAAACGGGGGTCTGATGCATATATATGCACAGCCATAGAGCAGCTATGCATATGCATATGGGTAGAGAGGGATTACACAGAGGGATGAACAGAGATACAGAGAGGGTTTAAATAGAGGGTGAACGTACAGGACACAATGAGGCAAGGCATTCATGTTTACGAGGAGAGGAGAGGAGAGGAGAGGAGAGGAGAGGAGAGGAGAGGAGGAAAGGTAAGGAAAGGAAAAAGCAGAGAGAGGAGAGAACTTGGTACATCATGGCCAAAATGGGCTCTTGTGCTAAACAGAGTGACCTCTAGTCGGGGCCTTGGGGGAAGAGGGTATGGAGGGGGAGAGTAGTTAGAGCAGCCCACTCTTACTGTTCCCTTCAGGGAGCGACACTGCACGAAATAGCATGGACAAACCAGGGCATTAATATCCTCACACTAACCCCCTGACAATACCCCATTATGTATGTACGCCTCTGTGTATTACACACCTTGAACTAGAAACAATCGCGCCCTTTTTCTTTCTTCCCCCTTAGCACTTGAACCACAGCCAAGAAATGCAGTGTGCACAATTTATTATATATTTTTCATTTCATAGGCAAAAAAAAAAGGGGGGGGGGGGGGTTGTGCACTCACAAACACACACACACAACTGAACACCTTCACTGTGTTCTTTACATAATCAGTTACCTTGTGACTCCTACCTTTCCTGCAAATGACTGTTTGCCTTTTATTCTGCTCTGTGTTTTCTCTCTATCTCTCCCTCGCAGCCATGTGTATCATATATAATTACAATTCTCACTGATTCCAGGCCGCCATGCTAAAACCCAGCCTACAGTGTAAATAAGAAAGCAGCTTGTAAGGTGCAAAGGGGAAACATGACAACCAAGACGCAAAGGGGGTTAAGAAGGGAAAAAAAAAACCTTAACACAAGCGCTAGCTGTGGGGTAACAGCTTCAGCACAGTATTATGATGTTTCTAAATGGGGAGCGTGTCTCGTGACACGGGTCCCTGTCCAGATATCGATTGCTCCTGTGGCTGCAACACTAACAGCAGTGGAGAGCCATTGAACTTTAAAGCAAATAGTCCTTCTCCCCCGCTCAGCGTCCTCTCACAGGCAATCAATACAGGTCGGTCGGCCCAGCACGGCTAACACCTCTATCTGGAATAATGGCCTTCCTCCTATAGTTACTGCCCAGGAAGAAATACAGACAGGCTGAAGCGGGGTGGGAAAAGGATTTAAAAATTGGGGAAAATATAATCAGAGGATGACATGTCAACATAGACATTATTTACTATAAATCATGTATCCACTAAACTAATATGGAGTCATCTAGGAACTTCTACAGCTGTTCTTTTATAGTGAGGGTTTAAACATTGCAATTTAACTGTACATGTGGAAATATCATTTTTTTTACAACTTTTTTTTGTAACTGAGTCTAACTCTAGGCACTGAAAAGTTATGATATAACATGAGCAGCTCAGAGAGCAGTAAAATCAGTGGTGCTCAAACACTCCCTACCTATTGTCCTTTTACAGTCTTTTACTTTCATGCGTAATAGGTAGATGTGGGATGGGCGTCTGCTTGATCCCCATTAGCCCTGTATTAGCCACTGTGACCCTTATGTTCCCCACTCCATTACTCTGCGGCATTGGGAAAAGTGGGGATGATGGTCCTGAGAGGAGAGGAAGGCCGAGGGGTTCAGCATGGCTGGGCAGAGATCAAGTGTGAAGGGGAAGAAACGCCCATCGCCCATTCTGGATCACCCTGGAACCTTGTGGAACCCCCAGAGGGACACACCCTGCATTCACCTCAGCCATGTCCAACACGACAAAGGACATGACTAGACTTCATGTACAGCCCATGTTTTCATAATAGAACAATATGGACAACTGTTTTGTTATCATTTTCTTTGAAAAATAAAGAACTAAAACTCCATGCAGGACCAAAAAAGGGCTGAGGATCTTACAGTTGTTCATTGTAAACAAAATGCATGACTGAAAAGCAAATAAAATTCAATTGGTGTGTTTTTAAATACTTTCTTATGAGCCTGAAACACAAAAGACTGTATATCTGTGGTGCCATCTGATCACTGTTTAGGGATATTTTTAAAATGAAATACTTGAGGACCAGACACAGACTGTGCAGAGGTTTCTACATCCTTGTCTTTCTGTTTAAGGGTATTACTGTAAAACAGGCAACTGGATAATAGCAGGGTTCAAAGCAATACGCATAAAGAATGCAGTTTTTCCAGCTGAAATCATCTGATCCCTTCCATGCCTGAATCAGCTTCAGCTGTAAGCCAGAACGCTGAGGAGGAACACAAAGGGGGAAAGCAAATGAAAGAGAGAGCAAAAGAGAGAATCTGAGAGAGAAGACAGAAACAGGGAGAAGAGACATTTGAGAGAATGCGGCGCATTGCAAAGAGTTTAAAGATGGCTGATGTCAGAAGTCAGAAGAAGACCGTTCTTGGCATCGGGCGATGGGAGTGCAGCAAATCATGTGGCCAAGGCAGAGGCCAGTCTGAACATGGGATGTGACAAGAGCCTCAAATATGGCGCCATTGGAACTCAAAATCCTTCTTGGCTCGTGGATTTCTGCTGCAGCAAGCTACTGTGTAAGTGAAGTGCTGACTGGTGACTGCAGGACTTCCACTTCTCACTGAGGATCAGAAGGAGGTTCATTGTGACAAAAAGTCCCTCATTAAAGGCTCAAGCTGACTGTGAGCAAGATTACAGCAAACTTGTTTGTTAGCAAGTGAATCGTTCCAGCTCGACATGAATGAACCAGGAAAAATAATCTCAAAACTTTGCAAACTGGGCCTAACATCAAACTGTTAAAGTATAACACACTAAATTGTAGATCCCTTAAGGTCTGTACTAGTCCCAATTTCCCTAAGATAAAAAAAAAAAAACAGATTGAGTGATGGTTCATCATATAAAACGAAGAGCAAACTTGAATTTCAAAGGAATAAATCCAAAGGTTCAGCCTTACCGTTTCTTAATTGTGTCTTAACTGTTTTAGTCTATTTTAATGGGTAGAGGTGGGCTGGTCCTCTATCTGAACTCTATTAGTCCAGTATTAGTCATATAGTGACCATAATGGTCCTCACTCCATTACTCTGGTACTGGGAGAGACGAGATGATGGCCTAGAGAAGAGATGAAGGCCAGGGGGTTCAGCATGGCTGGGCAGAGCTCAAGTGTGAACAGAGTACACGCCCCTTTGCACATTTTACAAGTCCCAAATACCGTTTGAGACTCAAAGTCGGGTGCCAGCCTGCATTCAACGCTCCCCCTGTCCGACACGGATCCTAATAAAGGATCAGCGGTTATGAGTTACTCTTTTGCTGGTAACCACTACTCCCCTCTCACGCATCAGGAGACTTAAAGAAACATTTGAATTTCCATTTAACGGCTGGCAGAGTGGGATTTGATTTCACATATTAATATGTTTCCTATAATAACAGGAAGCCATGGTTGAGGTTGTTACTGATACTGATTTGTGTCTGAAGGAGGAAACAGCACTGAATGTATGAACATTCAAACACAAACAAAGTTCAAACCAACAGCTGCTAGGTCTTGTGCATTATGGGGAAGGATACAAATATTTGTGAAGCATTTTAGTGAATGAAAAATGAGAAAATACACCCAAGAGCAGGATGAGTTACTATATCATGAGTTATGTCATTTTTCAACAGGAAATTAAAAACTATAACTTACTATAAAGACTTCCTACAAAATTATATTAGAGCCAGTACATAAAACATATGGAAAAATGAAATTAATATAAATAAAAAATAGTAGCTCGCACAGATAAGATGTGCTAAGACTGCTAAAGAATGTCATTTTCACATATTTGTATTTACCAGTATTCAATCATAAAGAAAGTTTTCAAAGATATGTAGCTAAATACTACAATGTGTGCTTGGTAGCATGTAGGTTTTTTTTACTGACCATTTCTCTCCTGTTTTTCTAGCAATTCCCAAAGTTATTAGGTCCAATTGCATTAATAGCTGCAAGGAGTGGGAGTGGCCTTAGGGCAACTGTACCAGGTTGCCTTTGACAGCAGTGAACTGTACGTGTGTGGAGAAGTCAAAAACAACTGGCACTGTCCTGTAGTTGAACCGGGGAACTACTCTTACACACGTCTCACCTTTCATCCCATGACCCCATTATTTCTCCTTCCATAGAAACATCACCCAACAGAACATGTTTGATTGCCCTGGCCCTCCGATCTCTCTCGCTCTCATAATAATGTTATCTTAAGAAATGTGGAAACGATTCAACCTCTATTTGATTTTGGGGGCCGAAATGACTACCACATTGGCGTCCTCCTTGAATCTGTGTGTGTGTGTGTGTGTGTGTGTGTGTGTGTGTGTGTGTGTGTGTGTGTGTGTGTGTGTGTGTTTAAGCAGTTCCACAGAGAGATTTCAGGGATTGTGTGATCCAGTTCCTCTCATCATGGCAAATTGACCATGTGCACTTGACGGCCAGCTGAGTAATCTCTCGACACGTCAGATTTAACACACCGCTCTGCAATCACAGAAAGAAAAATAACTTTGGGGAAGAAAAGTCATAAATAACCTGGCAGAGAGGGAGCTTCACTCTCTACTTGCCCTCTGAACCTGGGTGAGAAAACAGTCAATAAGAGAGGAGCCTCGTGATTTTCAATGGAGATATGTGGATGCAATCATTAGGTGAGCAATTAAATGCCCTGAGTGTAATACTAAGCTTGAAAGCTTATAATAGTCAACAGAAGACACAAGCTATTTTTTTAATGAGTGTTTAAAGGAAGATTTATGGTCTGAAGAGGTGTTTGTTATTTCTAAAAATTGCAAAGACAGATTAATTATATTCATGTTAATATATCAATTACAACAATTTATGAAAACAATCCAAGCGGTTATTGTGTTGAAAAAATTTCTACTGAGGAGGCAATAGAGAAATAGGATGCTTTATTTTAGAAAAAACCTTCCATATTTCATGTCTTGAAAAAAAGCAAGTAACTTCTATATCACCAATGTCACATGTTAAACAGAACTGTTGAAAGAAAAAGGGACAGTGAGAGTAAGAGAGACACAAGGAGCATCAAGAAAGAAAAGAGATCATATTTCGTAATGGGCGTCATGAGCAGGAAGTGGTTTGAAGCCAGGAGGATGTAGGCCGTGTTGTTTAGAAGGAAGAATTACACTTGACTCTGGTATGAAAGCGGACTTTTCATCACACTGCCACACTGAGCCACCACACTGGCCTTCCAGATCTGTCACCAGACTCCATCAGAAGTGGCCCTCCAAATTGAAAAAGTCTGTACCCATCAGAGGAGTATAAGGGGTGATAGAGGCTGAAATGTGTTCAAGTGTCTCTCCGTTTACCAAACCACAGACCTGTCGAAGAGTGCATTTGTCAATGTTTAACCGTGTGTACTCCAAAGAGACGTTGGGTGAACCGACAGGACAGGAAGGAGGATGGGAGAGAGGGAGGGATGGCAGTTGAACGGTTTAGGAGAAAAAATGTGGTCATCAATTGCTATCAGCAGCAGATCCAAGAAGAAGATTATTATAACACAGCGGCAGATGTCTGATGAGAGTCTATTAACCTGCTTCCTATATCTCTTACGCCGTGTTGCTGATGAATTCAGACCAGGCGGCCTTGTCCTGCCCAATTGGAGGGGTTAGTCAACCCTCTCCAGGAAATAGCTGCCAGAGACCTCAGGAACTGATTGAATGTATGTGTGCTGCTCTGGCACAGCTAACAGGAAAGGGATGCTATTTATGAAAATTAAGTTAAAACCTCCTGCTGCCAGTTCGTTGCTCTACTATCATCATATCATCCTGCTCTTTATTCCACTATTTAATCCTCCCTTCTCCCATCTTGTTCCTGTTTGTTTAAGTCCATCCCACAACCGCTGACCTTAATATTGTCAACAAACGTATTTAATACCAGGGACGTGCACAATAAGTCAACTAGTCATTTCAACTAATTATTCAGTTCATGTAGGCCCACAATGCTGGTTAAATCTTGGGTCTACACGGTAGCAGCCCAACACCCCTAGCCGGACTATAGTTCCGTTCAATGGGCTTGCTCTCCCTGCCTGGATGTGAACCAGCACAGAGGACGGTTGGCATCTTGTAGGCAGTTTGGGAGACCTGTCCTTGGAAATCAGTGTTGTTCAGAAAACCACCTGTTAGACTTTGACGAGTGCCAGGGGCAGTTTAAAATAGGCCAGAGACGGCCACCTCTTCATTGTATATGCAGGAATACCCCTGACTTGTGTAACTGAAAGCCAGAGATGACACATGACTGGTTTAAACTAAGGTCTACTGAAAAACTCAAAAGGAGAATAGCTCACTCACACAGCAGTTGGAGGTACAACTGAACATCCCTCTGAAAAACCCTAATAGCCGGTCCTGGCTCACGTGAATTGCAAACATGAGGTCTGGCTGTGTGGTTACTTGCTTTGGGTACGGCACAATCCCACTTGCTGGTCCAACAAATTACAAATCTGACAAGGCAGAGTCTCCCCCACCTGCTCCCCACCACAGACTTATACAAAGACATGCCCATTGCAGAGAGTCATTCAGACCATTTATAACTCTTTAGAAGATGAAAGAATGTTCAAACACTACTGTTCAAGACAAATCTGGAAAGAGCCTCTTCAAAGTTAATTGGGTTAAATTTTGCTGTTATTGATACTCTGTTGAAATATATCATTATAAGTTGATAATCGACTAGATATCAACTGACACGTGTCTAAAACCTTTTACCGTCTGTTTTGGGTTTGTAAAAGACGCTGTGTCCCAACAGGCTTGATCATATATGAGTTAGGTATCATCTGCCAACAATTCATTTTTCTATCATCACCTCCAAGACTTTTGCTTCCCTCCTCTTTTTTTTAGAACAAAAAAGGAGGGAGGCAACCTGAAATAAAATGTATGTCAACCCAACCATCTAAGCATGCCAGTTACTTCCCATTAAACCAGTTTAACTAGCAGCACACTAAGCATGGCCCTGGACAACATGGCTGGCTTGAAGCAGTGTGTTGGGCAGAGGGAGGGAATAAGGGGAGTGAGAGCTCAGGGTCTGTGTTCCGCATCTGTTCCTGTATTAAAGGCATATGGGCCGGGCCGAGCCAACCACTTGAGCATGCACAGACCCCCGTCCTGAGCCCAATCAGCGTTGATGCGGGTGATGTAATGGACCTTTCTTGGCCTTCCTTGTCCTCTCATGCACAGTGCAACCGCACATCCTACATAGTAGGCCTGAAAACATGCCAGCTTGCTGTCAACACCTGCCCCTCAAACACTGGAGGGATGAAGGGACACATGCAGGGGAGAATGAAGGGATGACGAGAACGATGGACTGAGGCAAAGAGAAAAAGAGAGAGGTGGCATGTGGAAAAGTTGGAGGTGGAGAGAAAAGAGGGTGAAAAAAGGAACATAAAGGGACTAGTTATTCAACATGTAAAACACTTAGTACCTCAACTTGTATAATGCTACACTATCCACGAAGTTTCTACGACCAGATTCTACGCAACTTGTTTGTGTCTGTTTGTAAATGCATGTGTGGACATATTGCAATCAGGAAGGCCTGCTGCCCTAACCTCCCTCTGTCAGAAACTTAGTCTGTGAAACATGTTCCTACCACATTTATCAGTGACAACACCATGCCTGGACCCGCACAATTGTGTTTTCATCCGCCCCCAACAGCATCCATTCATCTCTGTAGTGTAATGGAAGAGAAGTAAAAGGAAGGGAACACGATCAAGGGATCCTACGCTCAGGTGGACAGGTATGACAATGAGGAAAGGGTGGCCTGGATGCCGGACTTTGTTGACCAAGGGCCATCTTGAGGCGGGGGCTGGCGTGCAGCCCGGCTTCTCAGGAGGAAAGATGTAGTTTCTCTGTAGTGACCCAAGAGCTTGTCGCAGGGGATGTAATGAGGTCAGATTACAGGCTAGTCCACAGACTGGCTGCAAAAGGTTGGCTCATAATCCCACAGTCATTAAAGGAATGCTTTGTTGGAAGTGGATGGAAGAGAGGGAAAAAGAGTGGGAGAGAACGAAAAAAGGAGGGAATATAAGAGGTGTGTGGGGGAACTCAATAACACTTGATTCGATATGAAAAGCCTCTTGTTGCCACCCAGGAGAAGCCCGGCTAGGAAGGATGTGAGGGAAGCCAGCCGAGAGACTCCTACAACCAGGAAACAAGACATGCCTTGTTCCGGGTTTAAGGAGCAAACAGATTAAGATGAATTGATGCAAGCTTAGTGACTTTGGAGAATGGGGAGAAAAAAAAACGCCCACAGATCAATAAGGCTTAGGAAGCAAGCAACCAAAGACAGAATCTCCACTCACATTCTGGGGATAACACTCAATGAAGGAAGGGGTCTCAGATCTCATATATCCCTACTTTGTGTGGTTAAGATAAAAAAAAAAAGGTTTTTGTGTAAAATAACAGCATTAACCATTCCAAAGAAACAAGGAAAAAGGTTATAAGGAAGAGTTTCAGAAAAAAGGCATGTTTTATTTTTCTTCCTGCACATTTTACAGCACGCAGGAGATCTAAGAATTATATAAAAGTATGCAAGGCGTAATAAAATTTAAAACACATAGAATGAAGTGAGGTTTTACAATTCATACAGGCCTTTCATATGTATATTTGCATATTTTTTTTGAATTTACATTTCTATGGTTTGAAAATCTAAGTGCCTGTTCTATGTGCACTAAAACACACGAGGGGTTTTAAAATAAAGCACATGCAGATCACACCAGAAGTCCTATTGCTAGCAAGCTAACATACATCGAGTGTCCCACAATGCAATGTGACAGATCCGTGCCTAAGCCGGCCTGGTGGGGCCTGTGCCCTGATGTTTGCAGAGATCAGAGAGAATCATCTGGGTTAACATGGTAATTATACGGCAAAGCCCCACTATCTCAGGCTGGATCTGATACTGTTTTTCTCCTCTCTGCTCAGAGATCTCAGGCCTCCAGTCAGAAGGAGCGACAACCGTCTTCCACAGCTATTCCCTCAAGAGGTGTTTCACTGCTGTCAACTTAATGAAAACGAACCTGCTGTGAGTGCAGGCATTTGATTACACAAATAAAAAAGAAACAAGAATGAAAACTTGGACGTAGCCCCCCTACAGCAATATTTAATAAGTCAATATTGACAGGCTTGAATCAATGTCCTTTCCTATGTCCAGAATTAATCAGAGATAGAAATGTCAATAGTGAACATTATTGTTCATAAAGTGTCCTATTGATATATTGAGTAATTGAAAAACAGAATCATATGTCCAGTTTATGACTGAATTAACAAATGTACTTCATTAATTGGTATAAGTCCCAAAAAGACATGCTTTTCTGTATATTTTGGAAATCAAGTGTGAAGTTATGCATGCGTCTTTTCCCCTCTGACCTTTAGCTACTGCCTTATGGAAATATATGGTAAGTACACCACAGTGCTTAGTGACCTGAACAGCAGTTGAAACTGACCCAATGAGTCTTCTTGGGTTTCGGTCAGGTGACTTGGACCAACCACTGATTAAGTTACAATAAGGAAAAATGAAAAAATTATATGACCTCTAGAGTGCAAGGTCATTTTCTTAAGGAATCATTAATAATATTTTGCTGCTTTACATAACACCATAAAGTATGAGGACACTATCATGTGTTTTTTTTTTTTTTGACAGTACAGAAATTAGTATTTTCTTTGCCTCCTCTGTGTTGTTAAAAACAAAACCAACTGCTGACCTTGAATCAATTTCAATCTTGAAAAATAATAGAAATGATATTTCATGACCTATAATACAAAACACAATCAAATAAAAAAAAAAATTGTAATAATCACAGCTAAAGCGTACAAAAAATGTGTGGGAGGCAGGAGTGATGTGTGGCTCTGAATGTTATTTCCCAGTATGTTTGTTTATGTTTTTTTCTGTATTTATTGTATTATGTATTGTTTTTGTGACCACATGTGTGCCCTTTGACCCTAAAGTCATTAGCCTTTGCAGACTTGGTCTCTAAACTGCACCACGCTGGTGCAAAACACGTGCAGAGAAAGAGATAGAAAGAGAGAGACAGCAAGAAACAGGGAGAGCGGGAAGGGGAAGAAGGCTCCAGGGCCAATTACGACCCAGAGAAAACAAAGGGCTATATTTCAATGATTCCTCCAGCTGTGCTGTTTATGAGCTGTGTGCTTAGTCTCTCTGTGACCTTCACCTCCACACTTGCCCTCTCTGAGGGAAAGCAAGCAAAAATGGCCTGATGCTCAATCTTTCATTTCCCCCCTGTTTTTCCTTGTTGTTTTTTTTTTTATATCCACTTTTGTTTCTTGAGTAGGCTGCTGAAAACATATTGTTTATTTGATTCAGAGTTTTCTTAACATTTGTTATTTTATAGTTTTTCATCGTGAAGCACTTTTAGTGCCACCTCAACGTCCTATTGTAAAATGTATGAAATAGCCTTGGATATAAAAGTAAGAAAAAATATGGACTAATCTAAGGCTTAATGGCAAAGTGTATGTCATATGTAACCTTTATAGCTTTGCTTGTCAGTCAGCCCCTTCCACCACACATACACACACATGCACACCCATTACGGACCTCATAAGCGGGGTCTGGGTATCAGTCACTGTGGCCCTTTGACAGGACTAACCTTCCCAAGCGGCAGGATACACTGTCTTCACTGCCGTCCTATTGACCAAAGCAATAAGCCATTCTATATGGTGTATTAAAGTCATTTTCCACATGCTACCTCAGCACGATCCATTGTTCATGCAAGCTTCTGCTGACCATGACGAGAGCTGAGAAGGAAAGAAAACCTCCCCTGTTCACCCAGAGCAAATTGCAACACTTTGCACGGTTAACATCTTTAAAGAAATAAGTCCGCTACCAGTTATCTTTATTTATTTATTTCTGTCTTGAATGTGTAGTCATATCATGGTCACCCATGAGGCAATTTTTGACAGTTACAAGGAGACAGAGATCACAAATTCTCCACACAGGATGAGTATGTCCTTGCAACCCAAAAATCATGTTCCACATATTGTATGTACTAAATCCACTTTCCAATTGCATTCCCTTTAAATTAGCAAACGAAAAAGGGAAAAGGAGGCACTTTTTTTGTTGGCAAGTAGTGGCTATGTAATATGTTGAGGCCATCTGCGTAGTCCGGTGGCTGCTCTCCTCTGATCCCCATGTCAGAGGTGGTGTTGGAACCGCTGTGTACCACAACCTGGCCTCTGCTGAAATCAGCTCCAGTCCAGGACCATGTGACAAATGATTCCAATCTAGGCTGAGCGCCCTTGACTTGACCCTGACCGCTGTAGACAATAAGGGCAAGCTCAGTCACTGGAAAAGATGTTCTGCGCTAATAAACCCGAGTGCGGACCAGGGGTAGCAGTGAGCAGAGGCACGGCCGGGGGCGGGGGTGGACAGGGAGAGAGGGGAGGGGGAGAGTTCAGGTTCTGACCTCTCAGGTGCAGGTTGATAATGAGTCTCCCTGTTTGCCCTGTGAAAATGACCTCAGAGAGATGAAAAGATCCAGAGCACAACAAAGAGCCCCATTCTCTACTCCTCTGAAATGGGATCATTCTTGAGAAACGGCTTATGAATGCACTTTCTATTTCATTGCTTTTAAAGGGCACTTAAGTCAAAATACAAACATGTAAAAGTAGTCGGGCTAGATGCCGCCACACAGCCACTGAAACCCAGCACACCTCCTCTCAGACCTCACACATGCAAACACAACAGACAAACGCACACATAAAGCAGACGCTTACTTGCACACACACACACACGCGCATGCTAGCACAAATACATCAACACACACACTGAAAATATCCCAAATCCTGCTTTTGCCTCCCCTTGTCGACTTAATAAACACTATAAAATGAGTGTGCTGTTGCCAAGCTTGGTACTGTAAACATGCCACTCCAGAAAGGTTCTGGGCATCCCGCTAGTTATGCTAATGAAACCCCCACCCTTCACTGTTTTTCACTCTCTTATCCTGCTGGCACAGCCTTCAGTCTTCCACAGTACACCACTCCATTGTCATCCCTTGCCCCTTTTCTGCTGGCATCAGACTAGATAATACACAGCAAAACGAAGATCCAAGAACCCTTGTAAAAAAAAAACATGGCAAGAGAATAATATGGTTATTATTTCTTTGAACTCAAAAGCAGGGCATCGTACTTCATTTTTGTGCCCCAATTTGTAGCAAAATATGGTACAAAATCTGATTATCTTAACAATGTGTGCATGGATGGCTAATTATAATGATATAAAAAACGTCTCTAAGGTAAGCATTAGGAAAAACACAAGATGAGGTCACAATGTATGGAACATAACCCTCACTTCTGTCTAGTTAGCTTTGAGAAGGAAAACTTTTCCCGAGCCAGGGAGTAAACAGGCAGGACTTCTTGCAGTGCCGATTCTGGCAAAGTGGAGGGTATCAGCAGGTTCTTTGTCATGGGGACTTTGAGAAACTTAGTGTTGAGAGGGGAAAGTGCTGGGCACGACAGGAACAACTGAAGTCTGCTGAGTGTCAATGTGGCAGCCAGGATTATACCCTCCCTTCACTGGCTCAAAAAAGAAAGTTAGTTTGTGAGAAGGTGTAGGAGAACGCATGTTTGTGAATCTCTATGTTTGTATGTGCGGATGTTCCCGCATCTCCAGGGTCCAGTGTGCATGTGGCTTTCTCAGTTGTCTGGTAAGCCAGGCCACTGACGTGGATTTGTGGCTTGACTGCAGAGGAGTTTATCACAGATAATTACATAAGAATGTGCTGGAAAAGGAACAAACCACGAACAGTCTGGGCTGGCAGATGCTGAGCCTCGGCCTACACAGTGCCCCATGCTCCCTGCTCTCCAGCCTCACACACTCCAGCCCCCAACGGGCCTCTCTAAGCTTGAAAGGGCAGCAGAGAAAACACTGAAACATTGGCAGGCCAAAATCAGCTTCTCTTTTATAGCTCACCCTTCAGACCCATTCCCTCTCTCTCATCCTCGGTATTTTTCACACATTTATCTCTACAGCTTGCAGAATACGAAAATGGTTTTATTTCTTAGTCTCTTTTCCCAGTTGAGTTACTTTGAGTAAGATATCTTTAAATAAATAAATAAATTTGAATCAATAATATATAATTAATAACCAATATTTATTGGGAAACCAAAGTTTAGTATTTTCAATTTACAAATTCCAACAGAATATATGAGCCTTATATGTTTTATTTTATTCTTTTTTTATGTTTCCATTTCTAACAGAAAACAATCATCTATTTTTTTCCACTTTGCTTCACTTGGATAAACGGACCATAATTTAGGTAAAAAGGGAAAATCTTCCAGAAAGAACAGGATCAACCTATGGGAATATCTGGGATAATAAGTAGGGCTGCAACAAACAATCGATAAAAATACATTTTAAAACCTGTTGACAACCAATCTAATTCTTGATTTGTGTGATTTATTACTTCACAAGCTGAGTCCCAGTGCTTTTTATGAAAAATGCAGACAGCTGAGCAGACTGTGGCAGAGTTAGCAGGGAGTGAAAGATGAAATGCGTTAAACATGGTGGAGGCGGAAACAGTGGTTCGACCAACTAAGTTTAAAGTGTAGCACTTCACAATGAATTAGTTAGTCTTTGGTAGTTCCTCTGGTGTTACTTATTTGTGATTCAGCTTGACAGTTTATTATTGGATTTCTTTTTTTTTTTTTTTTTTAATGCACTTCAGCTTAGCTTAGATGTGTTTAAATGTGCTTTACAAATCAACTTTACTTTGACTGGTTAAATATGGATATTACTAACCTTAGAAGGCTAAGGCCTCTATTTATAAAGATGTATAAAAAAAGCTTTATGGATCTCTAGCTCATCTGTGTTAAAAAGTATGCCAGTGGTAGTATAGACTTCAGACTTTATAGTCCCCATGGGGAAATTTCTTATCACAGCACCGTTTCCAAATTCCTACCAAAGAACAGTACACAAACTAAACATAGTGTATGAAACAAACAATGTCAAACAAAAATCAAAAGTTCTCATTCTGGCCTGTTGAGGAAGGCCTTTTGTTCAGGGCAGCAATAACAGCAAGGATCAGGCTTTTCCCTTCTGCACCTCAGTGCTCAGTACCTCCGTCCTGAGAGAAGTGGGGTGAGATGGATGTTTAGTGGATGTATGATGTGCTGTTCTATTGAGGTTGCAATGCGTGTGATGGCCCTGTTGTTGAGTTCTGTTAGTTTGGGTGTGGTGAGACCAAATATTCTGGAAGCTTTGGTTGTGATGCGTGTGAGTTTGGCCCTGTTTTTAAAAGATAATATGTTGAAGAAGCAGGTGGAACAGTACAGTAGGATGGGCTGGATCATGCTCTGATATAGCAGAGGGAGGAGATGTGGGCAACATAAATTCCTTTCAGTTTGCAGATGGCTGACAGTCTTTGATGGCTCTTTTTTTGGATGTCACTGGTGTACTGTTGGAAACTGAGTTGGTTGTCTAGTGTCACTCCAAGGTATTTGAAACTGTCAACTACTTTCACTGTTTGGTTAAAGATTAGAAGGGGGTGCTGAGGTGAGGGGGGGACCAATTATTAATTCCATTGTCTTGTGGACATTGAGATGACATTGAAATGGTTATCCTCACACCACTGAGCAAAGAAGTAAGAGAATTCTTACCACACTGAAAGTACCCCACTAAATGTAAAATAGTGTCAGTATTTTCGATGGAACCATGGCAGACACAAAATTACTTTACGGTCACTTTATTGTAAGGGAACGTGTTTCGCCTGTAGCTTCCTCAGGTTTGCCCAGCATCAAAGGAAGCTACGTTATATATTTTTACTTTGTATGTTCCTGAAACCGACCGGCACATGAGAATGTACGTTGGATGTGCACCTGTTGGTCATTTATATGTCAGTATTTTCATCTTTATAAATTGTAAGTTCCAAAGGTACTAATAGTGCAATGACATGTTTACCAGGGGTGGGAATCACCAAAGTCCCCACGATACGATATTATTGCGATACTCGAGACACAATAAGATTATATTGCGATTTTTAACATTTTGCGATATGTTGAGAATTGCGATGCAAAATATTGTGATTAAGCTTTTTAACTGCATATTATGTCCACTACACTAAACTAAATCAAGAACTGTTTTGTCAAATAAGATAAAATTCTATTCTAATCTGTTCATCTCACTTCAGTCTTTTTATTTGTATTTCAGTCTAATTGAACTTAAACATATATTCTTAATAAATGAATTGTGCAATCCCTTCAGCAGTTAAAAATTAAAAAAGCATATCTAAAATATTGATACTTGGCCGCCATAAACGATATAATATCGCCACATAAAATATTGCGATACTTTACTGTATCGATATTTTACCCCACCTCTAATGTTTACTGTGAGAGGTATAGACTATGTAAATATTGATGGACAAAGCCTGAGTCTGTTAGGGCAGGGGGCTCTGGGGGCTCATTGTCGGCAGCCGACATGCTGGAGTGGAAATGCTATCTCAGCCTAACTTTCAGTCAACCTAAAGACAGCCTGAGAGCTGGAGCTAAGGCAGGTTTTAAGCCTGAAAACAAGCCTGTCAATCATGTCAGCTACGCGCCTAACTATGGATAACACGTATCGTTCATAAAATCATAACTGAAAAAAATTAAACCCCGTACAGTGCGTGCCCATGATGACAAAAACTAATCAGACCTATTACATTTTTTGTATCAGGCTGTAAACATGTTTATTTATGCTGTAAAAGAGGGCAAGGAATATTTTGTCCCTCCGCATTGGCTTCATTTTTTAAGACCCAAGGTTTCTGCTTGGTTTTGGCTCGTTAAATTTCCATGTTTTTGAATTGTTCATTTTAGATTGTTACAATTTTGGAATAATGTTCAACTTTTCCAAGTCCAGGGATGGAAACAAAAACTGATCTTCTGAGATTCACTGATTTAGTAAAAAAAAAATGTTTAAAATGCCAGATGAATCAGTAATTGAAAATGATCATTAGTTGCAGATCTAATGGTAAGCATAAACCTACATGGTGTGAGGAATGCGGTATGATTGCAAATATTTTTTCTGGGTATCCAGGAGTCCACTGCAGATAGTCATTTTAAAGTGTGGTTGTGGTAATGTCTGTTCAGTAGCTAAAATAATACACTCACCTCCAGCAACAAAAAAGGGTTGCCAGAAAAACAAAAGGCAAAGAAAGAGGTCCAATTCTATTGTTAACACATGATTGAATGATCTGTCACCAAGATAAAAAAGGTCAGTTTTGACAGACCTCAATTTCCTCGTACATAGAGACTACCAGCACCACTAAACGGAGGTATGTGTGTACAACGGCAGCAGATTGCAGGTTGAATTGTTTATTCTGTGTTATTGAGGAAACCAAGAATGCAGGAGCCTTTGGGACGCTTTTTGTCCAGGTTACCTCTCTTCTTATTCTTCACCATTAGATGGAAGTTATTTCTGATCACCACCCAGCAGCCCCTGAATCCAATAAGTGACCCCAAGGTGAACATTGTACTACACAGCCCTATTGCAGGCTCATTCAGATATCCATCTACTGTAGACATCATTATATCCATTTTTCAAAGGTGTCCAAAGCGATATGGCTTTACAGTGTATGTGCATGTGTTTGGTGTGTTTCTCTGTGTGAGTGAGAGAGAACCAGAGAGTGTAAGATTGTGAAGCAAAGAGGAAAGATGGAGATTTGCTGTACAATGAGGTGTTTCATCATTCCTCATCTCAAAGTGAAGTCATTCTTTTCTCTTTGTTTGTTCTTTTGTTGTCATTAAAAAAAACTTATAAGATGCTAAAATGCATCAATTTTCCTCTAAATGTTTAAGTTTCACACACGTTATGGCAGTTACCATTGTTTTAACTGTTTGTTTAAGTGCAGCGAGTGAAGGGGATGGTGTAAGTTTGTAGGTACATTTAAGTGATTGTATATAGACTTTATTCTTCTCCCTGCTCCTTCAGGAACGTGGATTGTGTGTTTTGACATGTTCGGAACAAATAAAAAATGAAATGAAAAAGACTTGGATATGGAAGTTTATAAGGTGGCAGGCAAAAAGCTCTCCTCTGCCCTCTTTAGATGATGAAAACAGCAAAGCAGGAACTAAAATCTGACCAGAGCAAAACTGAAACCACAACGAGGTAGGAGGATGAATAGCCCTCTGCACTAACCCATAGAATCCTAGCTATCAATGCCTTTTCAATTCACTTACTTTTTGTAATCATCAAGGTCAAAAGGCAATATGTGCAACCAGAGAAAAAAAAAAAACAGGTTGGCAGCAAATTAAATAGAAAGGGGAACAAAGCCAAGCCTCCAGCTAGTAACAGAAAAACAAGGGTAGAAAATCTCACATGAAAGCTTATTTCAGATAACATCAAGCTTTGCTATTTGACTAATTGGAATATACTTGACTCTTCATACAGAAATGCCATAAGCACTTAATATGTTTTGCGTGAAAATTTTTTGCCATGCAAAGTATTATTTCTGATCCATGAAAGCATCCGAAAGCTGCTGATAGTGAATACATACATTAATCCAATTGTTTGATTAGAGAAAAAAAACTCAATAAATGATTGTCAATGTTTTATTAGCTTCCTCTATAAAACCCAAATGATATCTAAAATCCATTGTTTGCAAAATACATTATGTTTCAAATATTCTGCCATTGGTCTGTCTACCTTTAATTTCTTATCCAATGTTTTAAACAAAATAGGCAGAGAGAGCCACATACAAAAATGCAACCTTTAATTTGACATCTTTTTGATTAAGATTAAGTACATAACCAAAATCAACTGTTCTGATCTTGTATTCATATGTTTTATCATTGTTCCTTTTGATTTCATTTCTCCCTGGGGTATTCCATAGGTAACCCTTCTAAATCCAGACAGAGTATCAAATATTTGTTTACACTGCTGTCTACACTCTAAAAAGCTTTTCAGCCAAGAATGAGCAATACCTCGTATCCTATACTTCAATTCTCTTAATTAATCATTAATCTACTATTCATGCTTTCATCTGTCATATTATAACGGGGGGAAAAATTGTATTCAAATAACATTTTCAGGAATATACAGTGCAAGCTACATTCTGACTCCATGACAAAGCATGATCTCTGAAAAAACAAAAAATATAACTACCCTTTCTTGCTATGTTGGTCTATTTAACCTTACACTTTACTATTCCTCGCCCAGTGTGCCATGAGCCGACCAGACCGAAACCATTGTCACTTCAATTGTTCCAGATCTTTCAGAATTCTCACAACAGCCACCTCTGATGGTCCATTTAAAATTATAAAAACTTTTCCATTCCTTGAATTTTGTTTTCTAGCCATTTCACCATTTTTCTTTATCAAATGCTCATTGGCATACATCCGAGTGTCCTTTAGTTTACTGGCCCGCTGCTTGCTGGGGGTCCATGAACACTTGTTTGGGACGTTTAGTCAATTCTTTACTTCAATTTTTTCTATATTGTTTCAAACGGTGGGAAAGATTTGTGATGTTGCCCGTTTTAGCTGCACTTATCTTCAGCACAGTTTACGGAGCGTGTTACTCTGTTTTTTATCGGACTGTAAATATCCCTGTGATGGCTTCAAACAAAATCAATTAGGTAAGCCGTTGCTGAGCGGGTTTAACACGCTATCAAATAAAAACAAAAGGCAGCCGCGGATCCAAAGTCAACTTATAAACTACATTTAGTAATAGAAAACTTTTCAGCAAAAATAAACTTCACAAAATTAAATAAACAAACAGATTGCTATATCACGTATATCCTAAGCGGCCCTTTCCAGTCAAAAAACTGTTCCGCTTCCCCACTCTCACCCTCACCCCAGGTGTCCTTAATCAACTTAAATTACACTGCCGATACGCCGCGGCTCCACCCCATAGAGGGAGAAATAATGCACAAATACCCCCAAATCAATTAACAAAATGTAAAACCAAAATAAACCAGAATAAACAATAATATAAACAAATAATTCTAAATTCATTAATGTTTGGCTCTTTTCGATGTTTTAACTGTAAATAATTCATATGGCCATTTGGCCACAACAATCCCAAATATCTCCAAACTCCAAAGTTGAGTGGCCAGTAGGCTCAGCATTTCCTTCGGTGTCGCTATCGCTCAGCTCCTCATTTCAGCTGTGTTTCCATTCCGCTCCAAACGTCTGTAAACCCGCCCACCCATATCCCTGCAACAGACCTAGTCTTACTGCTCAAGAATTTAAAAACTTTTTTCTGTAGTGTGTGCAGCGCCTCAGGTGGTGCATCCTCATATTGCCAGTCACTGGCTGCAGCCCTGGCGTAGCTATGATAGTTGGTATCCAGCCCAGTGATGATAAGATCATGTGCACGAGAGTCCTGCACCAAATCGTCAATCCATTTTTCCAGTAGTTCAATCCCATGATCTTTTTGTTTTATTGTGGCCCTCTTCTAGCGCATCTCTTCCATAAGACCCATGAGACATAAAATTGAGGGTTTTTTTGTTTTTTGTTTTTTCATCTCTACACACACTCGTCTGCCAGCTTCTTGGTTTTTGTTATCTTTTCCAACTTTAGTCAAAGTGCACTAACACAACTTGCTTACATAAAAATGTGTCACTAAAGCACAAAAACTGCATGTATAAAAGTAGAAACTTGCTGACAACATTAAAGCTAAGACAAAAAAAAACCAGCCATAATACAACACTCTGAAGTAACAGGGTCACTCCAAAGCACAAGAGCTACTTTCTAAAAGGAACATCTGTTGTGCCACCCGCAGATACAAATACACAAATGTGTAGTCTACAAGTGTCATTTCTCTTTCAATGTAACTTAAAAATATATGTAAAAAAATGTAATAACTTTTTGAATTAAGTAACTTTTCTGAAGCAGTTAGGGTGCTCAATTTTGCGGCTCACAGTACGTATGCAGGATTAGCCTAAATAATTCAAACCTATCCTACCTGATAACAAAACCCCTCTTTTTTGATCAAATATACGAAGTGTGGATTTGGACTCGTGCAGATTTAACATCCAGAAAGTTGATAAATGCAGTGCAAGCATGTAACTTAACAGTAATTGGGATTTTGCTCCATTCTAACAAATCAAACTGTATATTCAAACTTTGTTCAAGGCGCCTGTTCTTTTTCTTGAAGAAGAAAAAAAAGAGGACAGTGAGAACTGTTTATTACAGCTTGGATGTCTCCTTCTGAGAGCAAAGCAAGCGCATACAAGAAAGAGAGTAATGGTTTGCTTTAGGTCAATATTTTACACAATGATGCATTTTGGGAGGCACACCTCCGCAGGGCGTGTGTGAAACAATGGGTGTCATAACTGCCCTGTGCAGCTTATTAATCTTCCCTTGCCCTCTAATCAATCTGTTTCTCCCCTTGCAAACACCGGTTACATTCCCACGTTAAACGAGAGGCCATCTTTCACTGTGGCACAAAGGGTGGCTCCAGGATGGTGATATCTCTGTTATAGAAGGAAGCCAGGAGTTACAGCACAAAACCACTTCCTCAGGATGCTTTTAAATCAATGACACCAGGATTAAGCGGGGAAAATCTTAGTGAGAGCCGATGTGTTGACAGGCTTGTGTAGCAGGGATTCAGAGGACATCCAGTTTCTCCATGGCTGATTAAACTTTGTATGAATACGCTTGAAATTAGATGTCTCATTTCTAAGAATTGGGTTCCTTTGTTTTTCTCAAAGCCCAGAGAAAAATATTGCGAGATTACATATTAACAACCCGAATAATGGATTTTCAATTTCAAAATAAAGTCGGAAGGATTTATGAAGATGTGACATCATGTTATGTTTTGTCGTTAACATGTGTAAGCAGGAAGTTTTCAAATGGGAAGGCATTTCAAATGAAGCAAATGCTATCATGCGTACAACTGGGAACCATTTCAAAGGAATGTTGTGAAGTCATACTGTAGTGCTCAGCTAAAATGATTCTATAGATGACAGCGAGGGGAAGTAGCCACTATCCTTGATATTCCCCATTGTACAGTCATACTGCAGCAATTATTCAGAATCTTTGATTATCCTCAGAGAGGCGATGCAATCATGGCTGAAAATCAATTTCAGGGACATCAGGAAAAATCAAAAAGCTAGCTCGGTGCCAGCAGGGCCAAGGGCTTGTGCAAGAGAAGAGAAGAGATTTTTTTTTCTCATCATGGTTTCAGTTTTCCCTTTGCTAAGGGTAATCAGCCAGCACCAGAGCTCTTGCTGTTAGTCAGAGCCAGATCCTGATCCTGTTCAGAGCTGCTAGTGATGTAGAGCCAGGTAGCATCCAATTAGTGCTTAGTGTAACTTAATGCAAAGTGCTGGCACGCAGCTCACCGAATCCAACTAGTTGTCATAGAATTTCCACGCTTCTGCTGTCAAATTCATGAACATTTACTGATTTGCTTTGCCTTCTCAAGGCACCATGAAGTTGAAATGAGACATTTCCATCAATGCTGCTCCGTGTATGGCCATTTTCTGCTAAAACAGATTGGCCTGATTACTGATGAGACAGCAGGCGCGTCAGCGACGGCTGCTTGATGCTTATTGACAACTGTGCTGCTTTAGAACCACATTTACTCCTTTTACATATAGAGCAATTTGTAATGGCACAGGTTCCAAAGCTCTGTAATGGATGTAAATCCAATAAGAAAATTCATCACTCATGATAAACCACGAGCATGTGCCATTTGGGTTAAACAAAGCTAGATGTTAAATTTCACACATTTTTATGTTCAATCAAGGCGTGCCTCTCTATATTCAATCAGTCTGGACTTGTCTAGATGCTGGACTTATCATATGTATAATTACATATTTACAGGCTGTATAAAAAGACAATCCCACTCTATCCTGTCTTTTTCAAAGCACACTGATCGTTTAGATGAGACTCTGAATGATATGTTAGACAATTGAGTTTTTGGAAGTGGCACAGAACTACACAAAAGAAGCATAAGGTGACTTCTTCCCTCTGCCTTCCTCCCTATCAGGGGGGACTTCCTATCCTCCCTATCAGGGGGGACTTCCCACTCTTATATAACAGCTTAAGCAGAGACTACGTAGCAAAACAGTGGAAATTCTACTCCACCATGTTTCCTCATCAGACATGTCTTGTCTCCGACCTCCACCCCAGTTTCAGAGCTTCACATGAATATGGAAGATGAATAATGGCCAACTTCTGAGGTTACGCCAAATTCAACAAGAGACAGGCCTGTCAACCATGAAATGCTCTTTACAGAGGGAGCATGGACAAATTTGGATTGGTTGGAGACGCTTTCATCCCTAGGACATTTCCTGACCTTTATTTTATGTTCTAGGCCATAAAGATCAGGTAAAATGCTATCATAACAACTAGTATAAAGAAAAATGGTGGTCTATTATCCACCATAATTTCTCTCTGGACATCTATCATCATTCAGCCTTTATTCAGGCAACCCGACAGTCATCGCAGGACACCCCCAGAGTTGTGCAATCTGTAGTTTTCCTCTCTGCCCTTTCTTGGAAATACCTCCTGTGACACACTTGGCTCAGCACCCTTATACAAACACTAACATACAGTGCGCACACACACAAACACACACTGCTGTTTGACCTCTGCGGTTCAGTGAGAACATTAAATACCAATTAGGGTTGGGACGGGCCAAGCTGAGTCTGAGGTTTTAACAGGGCCTTAAGGAGGCCTGTGGGATGAAACTTATTGGTCCCCGGGCTAAAGCATGGGTTTCGCGTGTGTGTGTGTGTGTGTGTGTGTGTGTGTGTGTGTGTGTCTGTGTGTGTGTGTGTCTGTGTGTGTGTTGGATAAGGACATCAATAGAACAGACAATATCCCCACAGACATACTCCTTCATACGCTCAAAAAACACATCTGGATTTTTTATTTAATGTTGTTTCACTTCCCTCATGTTCATTTCTGGGAGAAGACTGGATTTCGGCTCGTCTTATTTTACTATGAGATCTTCACACAGGACTTAGCAGGATTGCTTGAACAACATTGTATAAAAAAGGGAATATGTTTTTTTATTTATTTACTGGTAACATTTCCCAATGCCACGTGTTAAACTTCAACATATGGCTGAAACTGTTTGTCTGCCGCAGCTTATTCACCTAAGTTTCATTAAGTTGCTTTTTATGCACCATGACTAAATCAATTTTTCAGCTTTTCACTCTGGCTGTGTCCAGCTTCTCTCTTTTCTTTTATTCTCCATGAAACTTTCATTTCAGTCACCTGGGTGTATGCTGTAATAACTTTTATGTTCAAAATAAAACAGCAATACAGGACAAAGAATATTAGCAAATGCTCCGAAGGCAACCCTCAGAGAAATATCCGTTTTCAGCACTGAATCTTGAGACTATGTTTGATGATCTGTTGTGGTTATCTGGTGGTTCAGAGTCATGCCCTTTACTGTCCCTCTGCTATTTACCCACCAGACACACGCTTGATAAATGTTTTGTCTGACCTTCTAAATTTGTTTTCCTTCCTCTTAACTGTGATTTTATTTCCCTTGGACAGTCCAGACAGTGTGTGTCTGCGTGTGTCTTTGTGCATGTGTGGGTCCACGTGTGACTGTGTGCTGCTTATTAGTTTGTTTTGAAAGGAAAAACAAGAACTATATCCAGAAAGATCATATCAATCCTCTCCTCATTGCAAATTACTTCCATCAGTCCTTCATTTCAATAAACAAACCATTGAAAAATCTGAGGAAATATAACAACTACTAATAGCAGCGCTCAAACAGCCACTGACCATCCATGTAGTGAATGTGCTACTTCAGTCTGTAAAGGGTTAAGTCGCCACAGGCCAGAGTCAACACCGGCCACAGCTTGGCTGGCCTAGCCTGCCAGATCAATATCTGCAAATAATAAATTAGCTCCCCAGAGGGGTCGCACTAAACCTTCAGCAACACTGCCCTGGAAAAGTCCACAATTGGTGTGTGTGAGACTCAATAAGCCAGGTGAATGACTGTGCAGGGGCACATCTTTAGCACTCCATAATAGAAAATTAATGGTGCTCAAATCAGTGCTGAGGGCACCCTGAGGGTTACCTAATAGGCCTAGTTAGAACTGTCATCCCTCCCAGAGTCCCTAAAATATCACATGCAAACACAGGGAGCCAAGAAGAAAGAGAGGAACAGGAGATGGATGAATATGTGTGCATGGAAGCTTTTGTGAGTGCAGGTATGTGGGTCATCTGGGGGAAAGGGTGTAAGAATAAGAATTAAGGACAGGTTTCAGGGATTATCCTCCTTTGGCATTGACTAAGCTTCTGTGAGAATATAATGCTATTGTGATTTTAGAGAAGTAAACTTTGGAAAAGTAAAGAAAGACTAACAAAACCAACTTAAAAGGAAAACAATTGTTTTAGTGAAGTAGTTAAGTAATTAAATCACTACTGCTTCTTGTTGAACTACTGTTTGTTTGTTTGTTTACTGAGCAGAATGCATCAGTGTATCTTAATTCTGTCACAGCATGTTTTTACACAAGACTTGTATTTTGAATGCAGAAAATGTTTGGCCTATTGAATACATTTCTAGTCCTCCTTACTCGGCTTCCAAGCTTTATATCGTGTCAATCCCCTAAAGTGAGACAAAAGACCATCTCAGTCATTTTCCAAGAATAAATAAAAAGACTGCATTCTGGGAACCAATTCTAAAAACACTGACAACAACCCTATAGCATTAACTGTTTGTTTCTTTCATTTTTATTTAATTTCTTTATAGTTTTAAGTCTTTCAATCAATATTTGTCAAATGTGAGCCATTAATGACTTCTCAACACATTTATAGTCAGGTCTAACTTTGAGAAATAATTCACAGCCCCATGAACTTACACATCCCCCTTTTCATAATGACGACAAGTTCTCAAGAATTAGAGTAAAATTGTAAACTTTTTGTAAGAGACAAAATCATTGTCTTTTAAATAGTCTATCAAAAAATATGTCATTACATCCCTAATTGAAAACAGATAATATTGGTAACACTTATATTAAGTGACAGAGCTAGTTGCATTTAAAAAGACATTTAAAGTTTATTTCGGTAAAGAAGATAATCTTGGTAATACTAAGTAAGTAGATGATCAAATGATACTGAAATATGCAGGCATATTCTTGTTGGCTCCGTTCAATCCTAAGCTTGTCCAATCAAGAGGGCTGTTTCAAAGCAGATCTATATGCCCAACAGGCTGGTAATGAGGCTTAAAAGCACATCTGATCACTTATTCCAGCTGGTTTATTCGCCTCCTCTACAAACACAACTATTGGATTCAATAAACATAGTTCATATTGATCGTGAGCCACCCAGCAGCACATGTAGCTCTCTTACCCACGCACAACTAGATTTATTACAACTTTGCATGCCAAACAGAAATGAGGAGACTCACAAGCAGAGGCATGCACACACAGGGGAAATAAACACGCACTTACACACACATACATTCCGTTTAAATGCCAGATAATTTATTTTCAAAGTACGCCGCGCACATGCACACAACCCTTCGATCTTTTCCCTGACCCTAATTTGCCTATGCATTATCATCAGGGAGCCTGGATGTGTGGGGAGGGGTTTGTCTCCTCATCCCTCCTCCTATTCCCCTCAGGTCTGGACTCCAGCAAACTGTCTGCTGCTTTGACACTGAACTCACCCACATGCCGCCACCCTGCCGTCCTCCAGGGCAAACAGAGTGTGTCGCTCTCCGCAGGCCACTTGAGAAATTTTCAGAGATGATGGAAGATTCTGGAACAAACATGGTGCCAGCTGGAAAAAAAAAAAAGAAAAAGTTCCCAGTGAGGTGAAGGAACACACTGTATCCGAGGTTGCTCTGTAGTTAAGTTGGTATACTCCATCAGCCTTTCCCAAAGACAGGCACAGCTATAGTAGATCCTCTCAGTGTGGAAGAAGACAGAACAACGTGAACAACAGAGGAAACAAGAAAGAAACAGCAGACTCCTTTATGGTGCTGGGCTGTGTAGATCTGATGTTTTCAAGTCCCTGTGTGTATGTCTGTCTGTCTGAGTGTGTGTGTGTGTGTGTGTGTGTGTGTGTGTTCATGCCAGTGCCATGAAGAAAAAAGAGAAACAACCTATGAGAAGAAAAGAAAGACTGGTTCCTCATCATGCGCTTGTTAGCTTGTCCAATCTATGGCAATCAGCACAGTCCCAGGGGTTGAAAGACACGAGATGCTGGGGAAAGGGAAGCCGAGGCAGAGGAAAAGATCAATACTGCACTGTGAAACAAGAAGTGTGGGCTATTTACTCTCCATTGATCTGATGATGCTGGAGAAACACCTCACTCGGCTATTAAATTGAGGGTATAAGTCTACTGTGGAGGGCTTTTTTTTCTTCCTCTCTTTTTTCCCTTCTTTCTTTCTTCACCCCAAGGTCAAGAAAAAGCTAAAAACATCCACAAACAAACAAAAATGAATTGCCTAGGCCAGGGAAAGTAATTAATCTGTATTAAAATGCAAAGGGAACGGGCTCTAACTACCCATCTTAAGTGAAGTTTTGCTCAGAGCGACAAGAGACCCAGCAGAGGATGGACTACTAGAGGACACAGTGATGAATAGAAATAAGCTGCTGGCAGGCATCCAGCAGAGCTTCACTGGAGCGACTTTTGCTTAAAACGCTAACCTGGTAAATTCAGAAAAACAAACTACACTGACCAGAGAGTTAGGCAGGCCTGAAAGCAGCACAGCAGTAGAAGTTAAGTATGGTAGGTATCGAGATCAGATGTTTTACTCTTGTGACCTCAAACTATTAGCAAGCTCAAAGTCCAGAAAGGACCAGTTAAAAAAGTTGTGTTTTTTTTTTTTTTTTACTTTTTAAAAGACATTTTTGTGATGATTAAAACATAAAATCCCATATTTTTGTGTCAAGAAATTAGTACCTCTTAACAGTAAACTTTAATGTAGAATGGCTTCTCAAAGAGTTGAGCTACAGCGCCTGTTGAATGTGACACGCGCTGGAAAGAAGTGTTCACTTCCGTGGTGAACTAAAGTTGAAGATACAGTATATCCCTTTAAGACAGTTATATCAGAAGTGGTTACCATTTGGAGTCGCTGAGATCATCACCGCAAGGTTACTTATACATTTCTAACATGACAACATCAGATTATATGTAATGCTAATGTCAGTGTGACAAGCCCAAAAGACTTTTTCAGATGGTTTAGATTTGTTACAACTTTAAGAGTTTAGATTTTTTCAGCAGTTCAATTTAAGTAAGACAGAAACACTTAACCACAGGAAGGTACCTCATGAGTCAGTCTTGATAGTTGTAGGCTGTCACAGCCAGTTTGATCACATACTGTGGATTATTAAAGAGCTAACAGCGGGGCCCACCTCTTAATGCTACAATAAGAACACCAACCAGAACACTGTGTCGGCGGTCCCTTATGATATTGTTTGCTATTTCAGACAACAACAAAATAAGTCATTGTGTGTTGAAGTTAAAATCATTTATTATTATTTTTACATTAAGTATCTGTACAAATATACTATTTTAATATAACAGCGTTTAAACAAAGAACTATATACAAATAAAGCCCATCTCAGCTTTCCCAGTGTCCAGTAGTAGAGCTGCTGACATCCAGATATGTTTCATGGTGTGAAACTCTTTCCCTCCATGTCTTTCTTTGCTTTTCTTCTACTCCTCAGAGGAGTAGCCTTATTGACTGCGTGGCTGTATTACAACAAGCAGTCTCTAATGACTCCCTGAAGACCTCTATATCCCTACTGCCCGCCCTCCTTCTCTCCTCTCTGTGTGTCTCTCCTGCTCTGCCTGCTCTTCAGGCTCCAGTTCAGCAGCTAATTAACCCTCTCTAATAGCGTAGATTACATTAGCTTTGAGCGGCTCGCACCCTCCACCGGACTCGCACTGCCACACAATGAACCCAGCCTTGCTTTACAAATCTCCCCCTTCACAGGAGCACAATTATGAATTCAAACAACTTCTTATCCACACTCACTCATCCAGGGACAGAAGCCCTCCTCTGCAGCCACCCCACTCCTCCCCTGCCACCCACCTCCCAGGCCTTCATGTAGAGAGTAATGAGAGAACTGAAGAGAAGAGGACCACACAACAAGAAGGCCATGAAGGGGGAGAGAGGGATATCTAGGGGGGGAGGAATGGACCCCTATTGGGTAAATCAGAGAGGTCACTATAGGTGTTTCATTGGGCGAGCCTACAGACGCCCAGTGATAACCCTACATCTTAACATCCCCATTCAGAGCAGAATGGAATCTTTATTACGGTGGGCGGATAGAGAGAGAAGAGGGAATACCACGACCAAATGGAGGCTTGCGATTTAAGTGGTCAAAGAGAGGGAATTAAATGCAAGGATGAATGACTTAAGCCAGTGGAAGCTGTTTTCCGCACATTGACAAAATGGCTCAGGAGCTGAAAAGCTTAATGAAGACTTTTTATGAAGTTCTAGACTAAGTTGTATTACACAGCGAGTCCAATCAGTCAGCCTAGACCATAATGACAGTAAGGCTCCCTACCTAATCTAAGAATCTAAGAAGGTAATGTGGTTTGTTGGTTATCTTTGATGCTACAGAGAATGGGAACCCAACCACAATGGGTTATGGGACACCTTTTTTTGAATTGGAAGTTGTTGTTTTTTTTCTCTCTACCAGCATTAAGAGCACTTAGTGGGGTTTTATGTATGATAATGAGATGAGATACAGTGGTGGTTGTAAAAAAGGAAATAAAGTTCGGTAGAAATGGATGTAATCTGCTCCGTCTAAATGTAAATTGGTACATTTGTAGTGAAAGGACATTGTCATGTTTCTTTGTCCGAACAAGTAATTTTCCCTCTGTCCCTCCTCTTGCCGTAGCAGCGTTTTCTGCAGCACAGAGCACTCTCCTTTCTATTTCAATAGGACAGCTCATTTGCTAGACTCCAAGCCCAAACTGCTGACTGGGTTTTTCAAGGCTGTGTACTTTGCGTGCGTGTGTGCGTGCGTGTTCACAAGCTTGTGCTAAAAAAGAGAGAATAGGAGGGGGGGAGAAGCATGAAAGAGGGATAGGAAAAATTGAAGGCAAAAATAGGAGAGAGAACACAATGTATCATTAAGGTACTCAGAGATCATTAGATATATAAGGGCACTGCTATGCAAGGTCAGGGCTGTTGTGTTTTTCTAGGTCGGCAGAGGAGCAGTAAAACCAGTCTAATCAGCCGCTTCTCCCGTCTCTCCCCGACTCGAGGTAGTGTGGATTACAGCCCAGTTTATCCATGCCCCTGTATGTATTTACTAACATTATCAAGGCTTATGAGCCAAGGACACTGTGAACCACACAAAAGGCACAGAAAGGCTTTGAGCTAGATATTGGCCTCATTATGGTGTAAAGTTGTTGGCTCCCTGTCTCGCTCCCAGGACATACAAGGCTGCTTTAACAGGTGCAGCACACAACCTGACGGTTTTTCATTAAGGCCATCCTTTAAAGTGGAGTTCAGCAACTGGCAGTCTGCCCCAACAAAGTGTTTATGTGTGTGTCTGTTAGGGCCTGAAAGATCAACACCTGATGATACATGTTTTTTGAGTTATAGAGAAGGACATGTATTTTAAATCAGGGGTATGCATTTTTTTAGATATACTTTTGGGCTTTTCTATTTCTTTTTTCCACAAGTTGGAATCGAACCCAGGCTGTCTGCTTCGAGGACAACAGCCTCTGCACACATGAAGGGCACGTGCAAACTAACCATGCGGACACCGGTTCCCAGTTATGTGCACTTTTCATATATTAACTCTGCAAGCCTCAAAACAACCAGACTGGGCTGTCTGATCAGACTGATGATCTGTTTTAGTCTTCAACCAGATTTTTATGCATATATTCCAACTGTAATTCTTGTATTTTGGGATTTTTTCAAAACCATTTCAAAAGGAAATTTCTTTCCCGACTACTACTGAAGAAAATGTTTTAATACCTAGCGCATTACGAGATGCTTATACACGCACACTCCCCCTCACTTTTCATGTGACTAAAGTCCTCACAAGTCCATCGAAGGACAAACAGCTGCTGGCCTTGGATAGCAGGGAGGCGATGCTGTTGGTAATGGGGAATGTTCATCAAGATAATGATGGATAGCCTTTAAAAAGACCCTCTGCTTTATAGAGATGAATGTCCTGCTTGGCTTCTTACTCAGCACATTGGCGTTTTCCTACCACTCAAACAGCGTCGCCCAGCCTAAGATGGAGATTAGCAAAACCTTTGGAAAATGGACTCAAAAAAGCCTATCAATCAAACCTGCTCCAGGCTGTTTTGGAACACAACACACATCGCAAGAAGCATCACTGTACTTTTTTTTTGGTGTTGTGAATCCTTTGTGCTAAGAATTGTATCATAAGAGGATGGCGTTAGAGGGGTATTTCTGCATTTGTTTCGGACGAAGAAGGACGGACAAAAGAAAGTGTGTAAAAGAAAGCCTCCCTTGGTCTCAACCGTCTCATTAGGCTAATGTTTTTTTATCAGGCACTTCAAATGTCAAGGCAATGGTGGATTTAGTGTAAACTTAAATTCCATTACCTGGCAGGCATTAATTGCTAACTGAGCCTGAGGATCTTTCCCCTGGGGCCTCTATGTTTCCTCTCTGTCATCTGGCTAACTATTCTGTCTAGACTAACTAAGAGCACCATAATCCACCATGGGGATCAATAAACTGCACATAATTCAGCTCCAATAATGAGCTTTCACTTCAACACAAGCGTCAGCCCACATCCCAAGGAACCGGCAGGGGCGTAAAATGATAATGTAATTATTAAAAGGACAGACAAAATGAGTAAGCACTTTTACACAGAGAGGGAGGGCGAGCCCAGCCTCAATTAGACACACTTAAAGCTATCATTGTTATTCGAGACAAAGCTAATCAAGGAGAAGATACAGGGGCATCCATTTCAGCAGGTAATGGAATGACGCTCGCTGGCTGTCCCATTTCCCCAGGCTCATGATGTTATAAAGGCCGCCCTGCAGTATGCGTGAGTGGGCACTCTTTAATGGAGTGCAATGGATGTGGTTTCATCCACCAATCAGACATAATCAGAGGAGGGGACTTGGAATGGAGAAGGCACACTCACTAATAGCAACACATAAAACCATAAGTGTGAGAGATTATTTTACACCTGTAGTCTCCATCAGTAGCTCAGGATACCTCAGCAAGGTGCTTTTTGTACGTGTTGCAGTTCTTGCAAAGTTTTTTACTCAAATCATTTTTTTAATCCCTGCATTCTACACCAACATGAGAGGCTTGCTGCGTGACAGAGCAAGGTTTAACCTCCAGGCTTATCTACTAACTATGGTTTCACTAATTATATGCATCCTTGAACTCCAGTGAAATCAAGAGAAGCTAGTTTGTTTTTTTTACACCCAAATGCTCCTAATTCGTCTGCAGGCTACAGGAGGTCCAGGGTGGATAAATCAGGCCTTTACGGAAGGGTTGCTCCTACTGTTTATCTGCTGGTGACATTTGCTGCACGGCCCCAACCGCACCATAATTACCCCACTTATTCACTAAACAGGAATGATGCCCGGCAGGAATCCCCTGCCACAAAGGTAGCAGGACTTAAGGCTATATTCTGTCTCTAGAGTTCAATGGCCATAGCTATATGAAAGGAGTCCATTCATTTGGACATCAGCATGAGGTTCACTTCAGCATGGGCTAACAGAAAACAGGGGGCTAAACTGCCTTGCCTCAATAGCCAGAACAAAGAGCATCGTGGCTGATGAGGATGATGAATTTACAGCCGACTGCACATGCTTTTCTAACACATGGCGCACCTTGGCACACGTCTAATGTCACAGTTCCCATAGAGGACTGGCATTTGGAGTGGATTCTGCCTCTGGAGCCAGCACACTAGGAGAGGATAGCTATCCACGCCCCAATGAGGTATAGTGTACGATTTCTAAACCATTCTATAGACTTTAATTATTCCGCATGTCTATTTTAGGATTACTTGATTTATGACGGCAAAATCCTGGACATCATCTTCTATAGCCAGATGTGTCCCATTTTGTTGACTTCTTTCTCGTGTAGCTCTTTGTCTTGAGACACACCAAAATTAAACTTAACAAGGGAACTGCTAATTAAAACTTGGGATACTGTTTTCCTGTTGTTGTTTTGCCACTTTTTTTAGCTGTCTAGAGTTCTTCTAAGGCCCATCCGTCAAAGAGAGTCGGCACAGATGGATGACGAGTGACAAAAGGATATTTTGTTGAGGTTGTGCAGTAATGAGTGTCACGTGACTCCCATATTCAAATTTCAGACTGCCTTTCCTGATCCTAAAGATGCAATCAAGAGTGGGCCATCTGCAACAGTGCTAATTAACATAATTGGTGTACATTACATGCTTATAGAGGGTACATTTTACCCACTATTCTTCGCTCTTAACAAGATGAGCTGTGGAGATATCGGGAGAGCAACACTGTTGATTAGACACAGACAGTGGGAGCAGACAGGCACACTTGTTGTCTCTGTGAAAATGGATGAACTGACAATCAGAGTTTGGTGAACAGCCAGGTGTGAGGGCCAGAGAGCAAGTAGGCCGATGTGCGTCTGACACAAGCACCTTCCCCACACCTGGATCTTGAGATGAGGTGATCGACAGCCTGGCCATCATGTCAGACAGCTCACAGACAGAACACAGGCAACACTTAGGCCTCTTCCAGCTGCTCAGCCAGAATAAATTGAACTTGATTAGAATTAATCACACTCAACCACATGCAATTTGCAAATATCAGGAAAATATTCAAGGAAATCTGCTTAGAAGATTGTAGCAGTGAACAAAGCGGAAAAACTCGACCCAATCACTGCACCTTAGTTTCCGCAATGAGCTTTGCACATGCAGCAGTTTTTAACTAAAAAGACAGATGTGTACATTTGGATGCCGTCATTTTACACTCAGTGCATTTCACATACGGGTTATGATGGATGGTAACATTTAGCAACAATCCCACAAAGTTTCAGCATTAGTCAAGTGTAAACTGCTTGTACATCAACTGAAGTTATCTTTTAGTGGGTTATACAGCACAATATATCACAGTCTGTATTGCCCACTTAGCCAAAGCATTGGGAGGTTTGTGCTAACATATTATCAGTTGTAATCCTGAAGAATGCACATGGCGCACATATGGGTTGTAAAGCACAGGCAGCATCACTATAATACAGGTATCATGAAGCAGTGCAACAAGCAGTCTTTAAAGCATAAAATCAAATTGTCATGATAGAGTCCCACCTCTCACATTAATATAATTAATTCAGAATGAAGAGGGGAAGAAGCCACCATAAGTTAGCCGTCTCCTACCCTGTGTACACCATGGAAAGATGAAGTATGCAAACTGCCTGATTTTAAACTTGTATCTAATTGTCTCACGTCATGGGTGTGGGCCAGGGCATTGTTGCTTGAAGAATAAATTGGGTAATTCAATTAAAGTGCTTTCCAAAGACACATCATAAGTGATGGAGAATGACTCTAACCCAGGCCTGAACTCCGTGTCCCCCCAATAGCTCCCCTTGCCTGACAAATGGATGGCGGTGTATAATTGAAACACATTGCTGCCAGCGTAGGTCAATAACATCGCTCTTTCTGCTCACCAGCACCAGATTAACAGACTCTATTTTATCTTCGCTCAGCCTGTCCCAGCTTGACAGAGCGGGAGCGTCAGCTGCTTATCCATAAAAGAGGGCCCCTTATCTGGAAAATAAACAAATACATAAAGTGCAACAGCCTGCTGTCTGTCCAAGCAGTTTAGGGCTACTTAGTTTAAGACAAACATGTGGGCAGTGTTTTGTTTAACACATCATCATATGAGATGAACCACAGCTGTCACTTCAGAAATCCTGGACGAAGTGTGCTTTACACTGGAGAAATGTTACTTTCTAAAAAGGAAATGTTCAGAATTTTTACCCTCAGAAACTGTCAGGTTATTCTTCAATCTTTAATAATCAAAATATTTTTCATTTTTTAGCTGCTACCAATTTCCAATCAAGTAACTAATTAATGGGCCATCATTCAGACCAATGACTTTCAATGTTATTCACCAATGTTTGTCTAAAACCAAGGACAAGATGAGTGTTTGACAATGAGTCAATTGTGATGGCACTAAATAATTAACATTTTGGGCCATCACAATTATACATTATACAAGAACTTCTGTTGCTGATTATAAAGCAAAGCCTTGACTGTTTATGCTTGATAAACATTGCGGATTAATTAGCTTAAGCACAAGTGTAATATGAAGTTAAAATGGGTGATTATATGTATTTAAGCCCAAGCATAACAAATCTACTGGCTTAAATTAATTTGATAAACAAATGGGAAAAGAAGGGTTAAAGTTGAAGGGCAGAAAACTCCATTATCTCCCCACTTCTCACTCTGTGCTTTCATGTAATTATATGTTAGGTCAGACAGAGTTAATTGAATCCTGCCCATTTAATTTGTTTACAGTATAGCCATATGGATTTGAACTAATAATACCTGACTTTAACAACAGACAGAATTAAATAAGAAGCTTCAGAAAAAAATCCAATAGGGAGTAAGGGCAAACATCTTTGTGTGATTGAGTGGCTGTACTGGCATGTGTTTACTGTAGCAAGTGTGCATGCATATGGAAAAACAAGTCTATGTATTTCTATATGGCTTGTGTTTACACATGGAACACGCACAAATTAACCATGGACGGATATTCAATTAAGTCCTTTGTAAGGGGTCTATGTAGGGGCGGGACAGGATGCACACTACAGTAATCCATGATGAACAACAAGGTGGCAGCTGCATTGTCTGTCTGACGGATAGAAATTACTTGCAGGCGTACTCGACCGACAGATTAGACCACTGTTGGGGGGCGAGATAAGATGGCAGCTGGGTGTATGGAGGGTGCCTCCTCTTCCAGCTCAAACAATGCCTTTAATCCATTCCCCTCCTCACAATTGGGCAGTTTGACATTACTTTCTAGCTTCCCACACACTCATTTTCTCCCCCCTTTCCCCTCACTCATTTCACCTTTCCTTTCATCAAGGGAAGGCTTAAAGCTGAGGAGACTTGATCATGTAAATTAATTTGTGCATTAAATCTGGAATCCTGGAGCCAATGTCGAGGAGACTTCCACTGTACCTTTATCAAATGAACCAGAGTTTTACATTTTCCTACATATCCTATTAAGCTTTAAGTCTAAGTAACTGGTGGCTTGATGAGTTAAACGGCAAAGCACAATTTTCTCTTTAATTCATTGCTCACTGCCTGCTGGTCTGCAAGCCACAAGGCTCTGTCCTTCCTGCCACTTATATACTTCTTCATAGTTTACTGTGGAAACACGACCTTGGTGGGTTTGCCTAGTACAATAAAAACAATATGGCTGGAAAATCCTTGACACCAAAGAGAACTCATCCTTGTTAAAATATAAGACTGCCTCTCTTTATCTTGTATTTAAACAGCCTCTTTAAATTGATACCCCTCTCTTTAACTTAAGTTTCTAATGTTAAGTTTTTCTGGCACATTACCGAAAGGATACAAAGTAAGTGCCTGGTAAACTTTTTATCTTAAGTACTACATTTGTCATGTTTACTTTCAACTGAAGACTTTTCAGAAAGAAAATCTTCACTTTTGCAAAAACAAAGAAATTGTTACTGCTGAGCAATGTTGATAACCTTACTGAAATATTTCAACAAAATAGACACACTTTGGAAGGCAAACTTCAATATTTTGACATCCTTCAGTGTGCTCAACTTGAAAATGCAGAGCATAGGATTTCAGGTGAATGATGTGTGCCAACAGTTGGGTATTTAAATGCTCATGTATGGACCACCTCCTGTAAGCATTGATCAACCACATCCTCAAACATCCACGCAATGTTGCCAGAAGGTTCTAACAACAGCTGTTTGTTAGGTGCAACTGCCTACTTCAAATTTGCTTAAGTAAAAATGATTATTGCCAATTAGATGCCCATTAATTGTGCAAGCATGGGATGCTGCCAGCTGCTTATGTAGGGGAGAAAAATAGCCCTTTTGAATGCCATTTTTTTTCCTCAAAGCCAACAGCAGTCTCTCTCTACCACCCACAAAACATATAATTAATACATATAAACAGATACTGTAAAGCAGAGGGTTCTCATAGCAGTAAAATTGACATTTAAAGGGCTTCCTCTTATAGTGTGAATAACAGCAAATCTCCCCCAAAAAATCCCTATATGGAAAGATGTGAATGTAAGCAACTAAAAGTTTAGTCCAGAGTCTTTTACGTGCAAAGGCAAAACTTTATGGCTTTACTGAGCTGAACTGTTGCTGTATTTTTGATGAATGGTTGTCAGCTGCTCTAGCAATCTGGACGGATTTCACTTGACCCCACAACAATAGCGCAGGAACCTCAGCTTGTGCCCCAGACCGGCAGAAAGAGCTGAATTTAGTCTTTTCAATGGTTAGAGTCTGACCGGGGTGCAGCCTGCTGATTCTTAAAGCAGCACACTTTTATTCCCACAAGTCCAGCCCCTGTTCAGCCTTAGCCTGGGCTTGGAGGAGGAAGCATCTATTGCAGATGTCATTAGTTTACCTCTGACCCTTCTCTGAGCCGACCCTATTAGAGGAGTAGAGACTGGATGCAACCTGCCTCACCTCTAAAGATGGGCGCTGAGCTAGCTGATGCTGCAATTGTGAGTAGACTAGAGGGATAAATAGCATTCAAGCTGCCATGCGAAGCCCTGTGAGAGACTGTAGAAAAGATAAATGAGCTGAAATCGAGGGAAAATTATTCAACCATTTACCACCCCTACTGGAGAATCGCTGTTATTCTATTTGTCTTTCACCACTTAAACTGTAAAATCATACCGAGTGCTACGGCCATTTCTCTCTCCAGTTTGTTGCCTCACTTCCACAAAATAACACATCATTGGATAGATAGCATCAATTCTGCCCACGGTAATCCCAGCACCTCTGGTTGTATCACTCATTCAATTTCAGCCGTTGGCTACAGCAAACATTACACACTGCATCAAGATTACCGGAGAGAGGCAGAAAGAGAGAAAGGAGAGGGGGGGGGGGGGGAAGGCTGTATCCATCATGTCTTGATGCCCCTGTTGTGACAGATCAAATTCAGTGTAGTGTGCGTATGTTGTTATGTATGTGCATGCATGTGTTTCTCATGTCGGTCTGTGAGGGATAAAAATTGTGGTCTCATAGGCTACATGATCAGCATCCGTGTAAATGCAGACGTTGAGTGGGAATTAGTTAGGGATACTTAACTTCCTCAACCTCTTTTATACAGTAGCAGGGGTCTAGGCCACCATGTTTGTTTTAGCTGCAATTAACCTTGTGTGGTTATAACCCTACAACCCCATCAACTTAGCTGAGCAGGGCAATAGAAAGAAACATTGAAATACACAGAAGGAAGAGACAGATGAAACCAGGTGAATATATATATATATATAGAAAAAGGTATGGCTAAAAAAAGCAAGAAAAAAACTACTTAAAAACAAAAAGAAGTCCAGAAAGAGTTTTATTATAATGATGTAGGAGCTGGATAGGGTATGGAGGAGGTTGTTGCTTTGGTTGCTTTCCTGCCTGCCTGACCGACAGACTGGCTTGCTGCCTGGATTATTGGTTAGTTTGCTGTGCTGTGTCTCTCCTCTGGGGGAACATGGGTTTGCAGTGCAGGCCGTCGAGACCAGGTGGGAAGATGAAGAGGTAGTGTCAGGCTTCCTTTTAATGGTCAGGAGTCTGGTTAGTTCCACTGACTAGGGCCTTTCCCCTGTGACTCCGGGTCCACTCCACATAACTGGCCATAATTCAACTCATTTGGCAGTTTGAGGTCTCGGAGGTCTAGGGATAAAAAGTGTGGAGAGGCCTAATGGCAGACGGAGGGACCAGTTGAGGGCACTTCTTACAAGATCTCCACATGAGAACATTTCTGGAGCAGATCTTGGAAACCACAACAATCTATTAGCTTCTGAACAGGAGGAACCGGCAGGACGAGGGCAGAGGTGAGGGACAGAGTCTGCTTGAAGATCTACAGGTATGGTTTTGGTTGTATTGGTGTCAAATGATAAGAATGTACAAGCCCTTCACTAGAAGTTCCAATTTTAACACCAAAGCACTCACAATTACATTTCACAAATACCAAACAAAAAACTTTCAAATTTATTTATCCAAGCCATCAAGGTTTAAATAAAAACAATTAGTCACATTACCTTTAGTAGTGCAGAGTCACTGCCTGTACATATTCACTCCAAAAACTACAGTAGGTTTGTATACTGTATGAAACCTTAAGGTATAAGCAAACAGCTAAGAAATGTTGAAAAGTTTCTAATGAGCACTAAAGTATCCTCACATTTAAAAGATAGTAACAAATACGTTTTGCACAACCTGTTTAGCAAAATAACTATTGGGAGCTGGAAAGGCATATTAATTGCCTGACATATAAAGTAATGATGTCTGACAACAATCAGTGTGTTTAATCTTTGGGTGTTGATTGGGAATAAACTGGAAATTAGGTGATGGTTTGGTGATGTCGTTTTTTTATTGACTGCTGCATCCATTTACAGAGGGAACCTGCTCCAACCACAGTAAATCACTGCAGCCAAGCAGGGCTCCGTGCCTCCTACGGCGAACTAATTGTTATGTTGAAGGAAAAAGTGGGATGGGACTGTGATGAGGCACAGTGTGTGTTTGATAGGAGATTTTTTTTTTGTTAAACCCAGTCGGGGCATGTTTAAGAAGGTATGGTGAGAATATCTCAGAGAGAGAGAGAGTGTGTGTGTGTGTGTGTGTGTGTGTGGGGGGGGGGGTGTATGTGGGTGTGTTGATGGATCTTCGTGTAAATGAGAGAGAGCCCTGCTGACCCCAAGTTGGAGTGTTCTAGCTACACAATTAAATGGTGTTGAAGCATGAGAATGAATAATCAATCTGCTTTATTATCACTGATGTGAAAATTATAATACTGGTGAAAATGGCTGAGAAGGTTAGATTATTTTTCACAAAAGCCTGTAACAGAGTGTGTGTGTGTGTGTGTGTGTGTGTGTGTGTGTGTGCGTGCGTGCGTGCGTGTGTGTGTGCTTTTTATTGGTATCAAATTTTGAGGATAAATTAAATTTTAACTTTGACTACAGAGAAAAAGGCAGGTCACAGTCACAGTGCATCCCTAACTATGTATTAAAGACGACAGCTGAGTATTACACACACATACTTTGCTCATATGCAAAGAGCAGTCATCATCATTGTATCATATCAAGGAAGGAGTACAGGGGAGAATGTTTAAATTTGACAAAAGGGAGCGGTTTTCCATTCCAAGTGGGTATAATTTTGGGATTAGGAGTCACTGTATGCTGGTTAGGGAACATGAATACCATGTGAAGGTTAATCACAGGCTGGAGTTTTGTAATGCTAGTCGTCACTGCACTGCAGTGCAATCAGTACTGTGAGAAAATAAGTGGGTCACAATGCGAGACCTTGATTAAAATCGCAGTGATTATAGTGCGGCTACAGCTCTGATTTTGTGGGTTTCCCAACATCTGTCCTTGTGAGGAGGAACCCATATGAATGAAAATAGACACAATATATAGTGTGTACGCATGCCTGCAGAGATGCTTCCTGGTTGCGTACATCCCATTTCATGATGCACACATGTGCATATCTGTAAAAATAACACCATGGAGTCTCATATGGCGCTAAATACATACCATATAATCTGTGTTTCCTAGTCTTTTTTGACACCAAACACATGCATTGTTTTTTTCTGAATCAATTTCCTTGACTAATTATTTCTCTCTCCTTATGGGAATGATATTGAAACTCAGCATAAAGTAGAAATCTATGCTGGTAACACTGATTAAAACGATCCTTATTTGTCTTCTACCATTTTTATAATCAGCTTTATTCAAAGCAAAATAAGAAAGAACGTAAGAAAAAAGTGCACATGTAAAGGCCACAAAGTCATTTTCAGATATGGCTGAATACTGGTTTAAAAAAAAAAAAATAAGACATCAAGAAATACGGTTATTTTTGCCATCAAACAAAAATATGTACTACCTATGACACCGGGCAAAATAGATTAAATGTTTTGTGTATTTAAAGATAAAGTGCAAAAGATGATCAATGCAGGTTGTCCCTTTATCTCATGTTCCTGCCAAGTTCATTGTGAGTCCTGTGAAAAACAACATGCTGGGTGAAGGAAACAATGCTCCTGCCATTTAACAGGAATGTGAAATCAATAGATATTCTGAAATGGCAGGAAAAAACATCATTGTAAACTAGTTATTGACGTGTTAAAGTAATTTACACTCGCTAGTACAAGACAGATCGTGGCAATATTTAT
>NC_083616.1:13481357-13558857 GCF_963584025.1 Labrus mixtus | reverse complement strand
AGGATAGTACAGAAACTGGATCCGTCTGTACACCCACTCTTACGCTTATAATCAAGGCATGATATTCAGTAGTGTACGGTTATTTCTGTTTATGCCCTACTGAGTGTTAATATCATGCTTTAATTGAGAGAAAATTGGCTGTTGGCAAGAAACAGAAAAGAAGGTTACCAAAACCCCAACCATGGATAAGTGTTGCAATCAGTAATATTCTATTTAGTTAAGTAGCCTAAAATGGGATGTTTTGAGATCATTATTCAAATCACATTGACAAAATCCTATTATGAGAATTAGTTTTCCAGAAGGAAATGTACAGAATTATTGATGTGTAATAAATGTGCTTTCTGCATTACATACACAAGGGGCATATTAGGGAACAGTGGGGTATATGAGTCAAACTGAAACAAGGTCACAAACACCATATTCTCTCATTCAAAGTGAGAAAATAAGGCATATTTCAAGTGCAAATTTTGCATAAAATCTAATGGTACAAAGACTAGCAAAACATGAAAAATAGTGAGACTCAAGAGTGCAGCAGAAGTCATCATACTAAACCCTGTCAACGATGTGGCCCCACACAAGTCAGAGTAAAGGTGAGTAATCAGAAAGATGGGTACTTTGAAAAAGCACAGGATCTCCCAGAGGCGCAGGTTAGCCTTCCTACACAGCTGAGACTGTCTCCCGCTGTTCCCTCTCTTCCTCATCTCTCACTTGCCTTGCTTCTCATTTTTCAGCAGAGCCCGAGCATCCTTTGAGGTGCCCCTGGGGGGGATTGGTTTAGTAGTTTAGGTCGCTGTACACCCACACTGAGTTCCCATATACTGCGTGGCTTGTAACTGTGGTGTAACAATAGACAAGTGAAAGAAGTATATACTATACAGTGACTTTAGTGTCTGCCAGCCTCTCACTTTCTCCAATTCCCCCCTAGTCTCTCTTTCTGCAGCTTCAGTCTGAAGTGAGATGTGGGGGAGGGCCGAGCATGTTTGCATCTCAAGAGGCAGCTCATATGAAGACTACAGGGTTGGCATCACCGGTGGTCAGTGTTGAAATCAAACGCACCGTCACCAGAGCGCAGCAAACACTTATGCTCCTGCACAGCCGTTATTGTGCGTGCGGTATCAAACTGACACTTTCTCCCTTGGCTGCTCCTGACAAGGAATTTCCTCATCGAAAATTAGCTGTAACTCGCCATGAGCATAGCATCAATTTGTACCTGTGAGAATAGATTTGTTGAATAGAATTGATTCATTACTGTGTTGAATAACAGTCTGACCCCAGAGTGTATAAATTCTAGGTTCTTAAGATAATATCCTTTGTTGCTGACCTTAGACTGTGAAATGTATATTAAACAAGATGTTCGTCAAATCAGTCTGAATTGAAAGTAATTTCCAGACCCTCTTCAAAAAAAAACACTCATCAACGCTTCTAACAACGCAAAACAATTTCTTCATAGATGATTGAGAACAGCAATTTCTATTTCGGTTTTTGGACTCACTAATCGGGCCAGCTTTGTATCTGGATATCTACATATTGAAAAGGTGGCAAACTGGCACTAATCAGCATGTCTGCCAAGTAACCAACGTAGCAGAAAGGACTACCTTTGTGTGTGTGTGTGTGTGTGTGTGTGTGTGTGTGTGTGTGTGTGTGTGTGTGTGTGTGTGTGTGTGTGTGTGTGTGTGTGTTTGTGTGTGTGTGTGTGCACTGGTCTGCCTGACAGCCTGAAGGACAAGATTACGAAGCAGACAGTTTTTTTGCAAAGTAAACTCTAGGATGAGGGGGAAAAAAGAGTCTGTATATCGATGTGAGATTGTGTAGGGATCCATTTCTCACAGCTTTATCCTGGAAATCCAACCTGCGATGAACAGGATCAATTCCTTTATTTACAAGGTGCATGTTATTGCTTTGCCATGCAAATGCTTTCAAAAGAACAGTAATGCCATCCGGCTATTGTGGGGGAATGATCACTGCACCAGGACAAGCAAGCCAGGCTTTGATGGGTGCAGAATAACGGTGTTACAGAGCTAAGCCATGTGTGTGGGTGTGCTGCAAATAGGTTATTTTGGAATTTTTTTTTTTTTTTAAGAAGAAAAGAGGCATTATCGAGGCCTATTGGTGCACCGAGGTGTACTTCCAACCAAGGCGATTAACATGAAAAGAAATATCTAATGTTATTTTCCACCGCTGTGAAGAGAGAAGCAGAGAAAAGCCTGTAATCACATTATTATTTTTGTCGGAGATCAAGATCAATCAGGGTTAAGAGCGTGTCACAATGTTTAACAACAACAATGGATGGTTGCTTGTGTAAGAGATACACACAGCGCAACTGGATGTGCGATACCGGGGTTTGGGCAGGGTAGGTTTTGGGGGAAACAAAGAGTTAATTTTTATCTTCTTTGTTTGTCATTTACCTCAGTTGTGTTTCACATTATACCTGAATTGTGATTCCAACTCAATACACACTAACACACCCACATAAACACAGGGTGAAATGAAGCGATGTTTAACAACTGTAAATGTGACGAGAAGTGTCTCATAACATGCAGAAAGAGAAAAAGGAAGCACCACTGGAAAAAAAAAAAACAAGTGTAGAAAAGGCTTCACTCTCCTTGGAGGCTTGTACTGGAAACCAGACAGCATCTCAGTGAACAGGGAGAAACGCAAACACAGACTAGATCAGCACAGAGTCTAGAGAAAACATCCAGTAGCACAAAGAAAGGCACTTATTTTACAGGATGTACACAAAACCTTAAAAATGAATGAACAGCAGAAGAGAAACAGAGTTGGAAGCACAAACAACTATTCAAACAAGCTTGCACAAAAGCATTACGGCTTTTATGATCCCTCTAGCAAACAGGTGCAACATGTCATCGTGTTCCTGGAAAAAGGGTGACTGCTAGGATTCATTCATGCAATGTGTCGAGCTGATGAGTGAGCAAATGGTGAGAGGGAGATTCAAACTTAATGAGTGCTCTGGCAGCTTTTGTAGGAAAAGGCAGGCAGTGATTAACGGAACACTTCAGAGTACAAGGCACAGCGGTGCTCAAAGAAAACAGTGATGATCTCCACTTAATCGCGGAGAAGCCCGGAGCATCTGCCGCCAGAGCAGGGCAGCGGCAACGGCGAGCTCCCGCTCCGCTAGGCTGTCATCTCCAGAGAGCTGTGGCCATATGCTCGGCTCTGCCGCAAACTCACAGGAAGTTAATTTTCTGACAAAACATAGGGATAAATATGACATTCAAACAAGTTGTGCTCAGCCAGGCTGAACACGGATGCCGTGCCAAGCTCAAGCTGCACACGTGTCACACATAGGAACAGAGTTTATTTTCATGTTCCCACGTTCGCTTGGCGCCTAGTTTTAGAGAAATACAGACAATGGGTGGTACATTTTTAGCTAGGAGTTGTAAACCCACTTACAGATTGAGTCATACGATGTAAGCAGGGAGGAAAAATAAATGCCGACAAAAACAAGCAGTCCTTTGGTATATGATACTGGCTTGATACTTCTTAAGCTACCGCTATAACACAGCTACTGACAACTAATTCTTATCAAAATGTGTATATAAGGCAGTATATGTGGAACTAGAGAGGGGCGGACCTCACTGCATACGAACACACCCCTTTAAACCATGGAGAAAAAATCCTGACAAAGACATTGTCCTAACGAGGGCAGAGAGAAAGAAGGCAGGGGACATACTCTAAGGGTAAAAATAAGATTAACTTTCATTTCCGTTCACAGACATAAAGCTCTCTACGGTGTACTGTTAGAATAATGTCAATCAAACCATTAAACAGAAGCTCTGTCTAACCTTGTCTGTTGCAGGTGAAATGCCATAGTGGGCCTGAACAATGGCCTCCCAGGTGTGAGCAGATTCCCAACACCTTATCACTGGGCCAATAAAGAGCGGAATATAGTGTTTCTCAGATCTCAGCCGTCTGCTACCACTCTATTTCAGACAGTAAAGAGGCACAGAGCCTTAGGCGCAGTTCCAACCTACAGATTCTTTACAACAATAGCTGGTATCATATAGTACAGAGTCTGGGGGATAGCTGGGGTTGGAGAAGCTTTTTTGGTCCAACTGAAAAAAAACAAAAAACACTCAAGGAGTTTAAAGAGGGAAAGAAAGATGGTGGTTGCTGGTATAAAACAGAATGGACCAAGTTGGGGCCTCCACTCTGGGCAATCAAGAGGCCAGCTGTATGGCTTGAACGAGCAGGAAGGGTGACTCTGGGACACATTCCACCAGGTCACATTCTCCACCACTGCTGCTGAGTTCCTCCCTTCAGTATCCTCTGCTTTAGCAGGAGAGAGGTGAGGCCTCAGTGCAGTTATGCAGATCCCTGTGGCCTTTGTCAGGGAGGAGAGGTGAGAGCTTTTGGCCTCTGAACCTCAATACTGCTCCCATGTGGCTGGGAACCTTGTAAACACACAGCCCCCTGCTAACCAGTGTGAGGACAGTCACATTTGATCTAAAAGGCAGGCAGAGCCACAGTCGTCCTGATTTACATAAACCGCAACTGAACACAAAAAGTATTGTCCCATAATAGATAAACTTAAAGTTAACTTTTTGCTGATGACGCCTACGATCCAAAAATAAAAGCGAACAATAAGCTATTATAAACAGGCTGAGCAGGTAAGTGGTATCTTTAAAAGACTATGAGAGTAAGCTAGTACTGACTTCAGCTAAGGAATAATGGAAATGATTGAGAGGGGACTGAAGTACTCTGTCACATTTTTTTTATTCATCCATTACAAAATATGGGTGCAAAAATGCAAAAGACTTGATGTTTAACAACAATCCTAATGTAACCGCAAGGAAGTGGAAAAATCTGCAGGAAATAAAATCTATCCAGTGCACATGCGCACAGGAGCGCATACCCATATATGAAGTGTTGAGTGGCAATCACTCTCCTAGACACTGTCACATTGCAGTAAATGGGCTTATTTTGCATGAGAAGGAAGAGAGAGTGATGGGCTGCAGCGAGCAAAAGAGGGACTGAGGGACTGAATCAAATGATATGAGTAGGCAAAATTAAGCTCCAATGCAAGTGGAACACTTCACAAGAGAGCCAATTTCAATTCCACAGCACTTAATTTAGGATTTGTATGGTTCAGCAGCATGCTAGTGTACGGTAAGCCATGTAAGGACAGAGATAAAGAGAGACAACCAGCAAAGAGCCATGCAGGCCCTCCAGGTATCTGACATAGGCCTGCCTCCATCAGCCTCTCTCTTTCTTTTTCTCTGTTTTGCAAGAACATATCAAAAACTAATGATATCATACTGGTGAGATTATGCAGCTGTTCAAAGGGGACATTAGAAAAACACATTGGTTTTAGTCTTCAAGGTAAGAAAACTGCTTTGTGTCTTTGGCTCATTCATTTGTATCCGTAATTTCCCAACCTCTATGAAAAATGTGATGAGTCAGCATTTTACAAGGGTTTCTTCTTTGTGTGCGATGACCTTGTACTCATTTTGACAAGTGTTAACCTAACTCAACATGTTTTAAATATTTAGAGGGTAGTTGCATAATCATGTATCTAAGTTTGAAAATGTCACTAATCTTCTCATTATCCTCATACCTGGTGCTCTTTGAAGTCAGCCCTCTGGAAGTCGTAGCCAAGCTGAGCGTAAAAGTTGTTTCCGAAACTGTAGGCCTGCCCAGTTTCAGTCCATATGAAGGAGTGTCTGCTCCCACAGGCTATTCCAACTATATTGATGACGTCAATATCTGCATCACTTGCTGTAAAATTCCGTTCCTGTGGCAGCTTGACCTCGACTGGCTGGTCCTTTATTGACCTCTCTCCATCACCCAACCTAGAAAGAGCAGAAAGGAAAAATGTCAAACCGTGTTTTTTGAGAAAAAAAAAAGGAATTTTTAAAAATACAATTTTCCACCAGCAGAATCATGTCCAGAAAAGAAAATACTGTCAAAAACAATATGTAGTATGAACTAATAAGTATAATAAGAAAATCAAAAGCTTACACATTATGGAGAAAAACATACAAACCTTATAACAACTCATTCCTGTTAAATAGTATACCCGATCTCAGTAGACATGTTTATTAGCATACACCCTGCCAGCAGCAGTGCAGTGTTATTCTTCTGAAAGGTTTCTCCATGCAGACATGTATAGAGTGTGTCTAACGGGCATATTTCAGTGGGGTCAGACAGTTTTACGTTCCCAGGGAAGAAATAATAACTGTACCTAACTCAATTTGTAGCTCGACAAATGACTTTACATAGGCCTTGGCTGAAAGTAGTTCTTCTTTCTCCATGTCCCCAGTGAGAGTGAACAAAGAACATCCAAGACCCCTTTTCAAGATGAGCTGGTCAAACGCAGCCCCTGCACCCCTGTGACCTGTTTGCTCCCAGCAGCTTCAAACGGAGCTCGGCTGTTTGCTGCTTGATAAAATGCTCCTCTTTGTATTTGTTTCCCTGAGCCAGCGTCATAACCTACAGTGCCCTGGCCATATCTGCTAGTTTGCGGCATGTCTGGGAAAAATAACAAACAGTCTTCTCCATTATTTCCACAAACGGGGAACGAAAGGTCCTCGCCCGCCATCCCCACGAGAGCCTGTATTGATTACAACAATGCTTCAACTCAAGACAAGACCACTCTGGGGTCACTGCTATTTCCATCAGAAAGTTTGCCAGTTTAAATTTACACAGCTCCCTCGTACTCTTCCTCTCTCTCTCGCCTCCAGTGAGAGACACAGGAGAGCTGAGGAGTTTTCAGATATCAGAGTGCCAGTTGTGTAACGGAGACGCTCACCCTTTGCTCTGCAAGTGGGTGTTGTGGAGCTCCAACTATAGGCTCCTCCAACTATAAGCTCCCCACTCGAGAGCCTCGACCTGCTTAGAGGGGTCATAGCATCATGCGAAGAGTGAGAGAGAGAACGGAAGATGAGATGGAGAGCGAAAGGAGGAGAATAAGGGACAATGGAAGACGATGTGAGAGTGAGAAGTGATGCCTTTGTTTCTTTCATGTATTTCTCTGAGGTCTGCTGTGCTGCTGTTTGGGTACTTGAGGGCCACTGAATCACTGCAGCCCCCAAGCCCTTAGATGTCATAACAGCCAGACTGGCTCCTGGCTAGAGAAGTTTTAACAAGGAAGCTCATCAGGAGGAAGACAACTATGGTTGTGTTCTATAACTATTTCTACTTGTTTGTTTGTCTATCAGTGTCTTTTTGCAGTTATATACACAGCTGTACAGTATATTGTGAGAAGACAATGAGGCATTTGAGTGGCCTTTGGGAAGAAAAAAAAAAAAAACTTAAGTTGTCCCCTAACGTGTCTCCTAAGGTATCACAAAACTTTACTATCCGTCAAACACTGTCAAATCAGGTGTAACGAAAGTATGGAAAATAATATCAAACAAGAAATTAACAGTCAGCGCATGTGTTCACTAACAGCTTCTTTTGCCCTGGCAGCACCTATTTTCTATACAAAACCAAAGCAGGTCAGAGTCCAAAAATGCCTTCAGCGTCGGCTGTTTTTCAAATATTAAGACGATGAGGCAATTTAAATCAGACTAAACTATTACATCCAAGGGAGGCGGAAGTGCTACGAGACAACTTCTGTAACCTAACATCTGTAAGCACTGGTGAGAAAGTGGGCACTGCCAAAAACTCTTACGGGCCTAATACTTGTTTTCAATAACTTCTTAGATCATTGTACAACTGAATTTCACTTACTGTCCACTGGTTCCATTTCCCCATGCAAAGATCTTGTTGTCCTCTGTGGAGAAGAGGAAGAAAGGTCAGTGTTGGAATGAGACACATTGACTGAAAACAAACAATGGCAAATAATGCTGTAAAATACTTTGCAAGCAAAGTCAGCATTATTCAAAATAATTCAAAGCGGTCATGTTTAAAAGCTATAGATGCATCACAGCAGGGTCCAAAATTAGCAACTACTACTTGCCAAATGTGGGTAAAAATCCTACATGTTGCGTAAAACAAATGAGGTCAGGCGTCATTGGCGGGTACCCCATCAGTACAAAACATATTGTAAGACGATGACCACATTTTGTTTTGTGACAACTATGTTTTGATTGACCCTCGCTGTCCACCACAGGCACGCCTCCTTTATATAGCAAGCCCTGTTCGTCAAACAACCCGTCGTCTGAGAGCCTGTGTTTGTGCCTGACCAGATGCAGGTTACAAACTGATCAATTGTTAAAAAATTTGAAGTGGTAGTTGGTGGACCGTGGCCTTCCTCTGCTTAGTGCTATGCGCCTTCAGACCATCATCTAGCAGCCCCGGCTTCCTGTTGTTGTACTGTGGCTCCCTTGGGGCTGCTGGTAGACAGCAACGGTTAGCTTAGCTGTCCAGCTTTGGCTAATAGGGACTGGCTAGCCATAGCAACTAATGCTTTAGTGGTGCCTAGGGTGCTGATATGAATTTCCAAATCACTCAGCCTTACCTCCATCCCAGTATATAAAAACTAAATAAATAATGTGTACCACTATGGGAGGCAGAGGAGTAGCTGTACACCTGACACAACAAGCAGGAGACAGCAGCAACGATGGAGACTTTCTCATAACACTGTGCAGCCACTTACAGGACAGAGTACGTTGTTAATAAAAATCAGGTAAGAGTGCTGGATCAGATATACTCCACATTTAATTTAGCAGCAGATAAATGATCAATTATACTGAAAAGTTTGTTTGTTTTTTAGCAATTAAAAAACCTATTTATTTTGGATGACCAGAAATTGGCAGATAGAGCAAACATTTATTTTTAGACCCTGTTTCACAGTAATGGTTGTGTGTTTTCCTTTTGTCCTCAAAAGACCATTGAGTGAGCTGTGCCTAGTCAGTGGGTGGACCCTTCCCTGCTGTGTGAAGTTTGATTAATACAGCCTCGACAGAGAGTTCAGAAACAGGGGCCACCTCTCACACATCCTGCTGTAAAATAATGAGCCTTCAGCAGGAAGGAATAATATACATGGGAGGGGAGAGACACTTGCTTAATCTGGGTCCTAGCTGAATACATTCAAATGAAATGAGTAGAAGAGGTCATCCTAAGTGATTAGACATGTCTGAAGGAGAGAGGGAAGCCTATATATTTCTCCTTCTATATACATGTATTTAAGTGTCACCTCTCTGCTCTAACAATCCAACGTGGCACTGATCCATTTGCATATGCCTTCTATAAATACCTGGACCTCTACCTGTTCCTGCAGAGATTCCAGTCATGCAAGAACACAGACGAGCCTTATTGGTCTTATGGGAACTCAAACACCACAGGGGTAATAGCCAATAGCAAAGGACTTTACTCATCAAGCGAGCCGAGTCCTCATACATTACAGAGTAGGGTTGTATGATTTACCTAAGCTTGTCAAAAGAGAAAAATTATCAGGCAAATGTGGGGTAATAAATTGTAATCCGTGCTGCATATGTTTGACTCGTGAACCTTGGCATTTCAAGGGATGGGTTGTATGAAGGAGTTTTAGAAAAATGTGGGAAAGGAAATAACATGAAAGGTGAAACATAACTTTGAAACTTTAGGGGAATTATGAAAACAAGTCACTGACTTTTATGACAAGTACTGCATATTTTAAAGAATTTAAAGTGGATACTCCTGTTATGAAAGAGTCAGAAAATACACACGTCCTGAAAATTATGTACTCTCTGATAATGTTGGCAGTACAGTATTTTTTTTTTGCTTTCCTGAAGGTTAATTAGTTGAAATGTTGAATCCTATTTGCAAAATTCATATTTTAAAAACTGAGAACTGTTTTAAAGGCAATTAACTGTTAAAGTATATTTTCCAGCCTCTCCATTACCAATACATCTTGTTATTTAAAATGCATGATTTAACAAATGCAGTCTTCAATCATGCAATTTTAGTACACATGCATGTGTTGATATATATTTTGTTGTCTGTGTAGGTTCTCAGTCATCCAGGTCCTGGTAATGCAAAGCTTGATCTAAAGGCAACTGGACTTGTTTAACGTTCTTAAGGACTTTTTACCTCTCTGAGAGGCTTCTCCAGTTCTGTGCGCACAGACTTGTTAACATTGAGCACGGATCTGAGGAAGCCTGTCAGAAGAGAGATAAAACATCTTCAAGGTCTATAACCAAGTCCAGTTCCATTTGGATCAAGCTTTGAATGTATTTTGTTGTTTTTTCATCCCCTTTTTTAGTGTTGATTATATTTCATAACGATGGGTGTATTTGGGGGCAGGAGGGGGATTTATATTTCAGTCAGGCAGCTTACGTTTTTGTATTTGTTAAAAATAATTTAAATGCAAACATTTGAGGAGGGATGATATCTGGTTGCAATCTTGCAGCTTGAATAGAACTCTAACTGTAAGGACATGTTGTCAGGTGATTGTGGATAATGTTGAATAAAGCCGAAGCTGTGGCTGTAGAAGTTAATATCTCAGTGTACTGTTGATTATTTCCTTACTACATATATTCAGTTAGGCAAACCTAGAAAGCTTAGTTGTAACGCTAAGCTGAACTATTGTAGCCTATAACAATTGATACGTAATTTCTTAAACGTTACCCAAATAATAATGTCAACGAGTACTTGTACCATCCCTACTTTAAAGTATACAGTTTCTCTGTTGAGATGAAAAATAAGAAGCTATGTTAAAGGGACATGCTGTTAATAACCACAATTGTATAATACAACAGCAGCAAACAAAGCATTGCTGTACAGATCCTGTAACTGAAGTTGGGGTGGGGGGCTATTGTTGCTGCAGAGCTGCTTCTGTCAAACATAAAGAATTCAGAGTCAGTACAGGGGTCCGGTCTTTCAGTTTACTTTTACAAGTTTGAAAGAAAAAAAATCCTCGATGGAATTATGAAATAAAGATGAGAATGGAGAAGCAATGGGAATTAATACAGTGACTGTTACAGAGTTTTATTATCTTGTTTTGTATTTTTGGTTTTCTTTTGTTTTTGTATTTTTGTTGACTTGTTGTTTTCTTTTGCTCCTTTTACTCGTGAGGATTGTCAAGCGGGATTTTGATAAAGAACAATGTTAGGAGTGTGTAGAACCAAAAAAAACTGATATTTTGCACAACTTTGCATTATACACAAAAGCCGCACCAGCACTGGGTCTGGGTCAATCAGTACAAAATTATAAATAGCATGTTTTAGTTTTAGCTTACATACGTGCAAAATGAGTGGGACATAAAATTCCAGTTTGATTACTACTGACTTGTTAATTCCACTAAGTTTTGTGCAGGAGCTAAAAAGAACTTTGAGTACACTCTGATCCAGGTCTGAAGACCGTTGCTGCGCATTTATCAGAGTATCCAGATCCATCACTTCACTGTGATACCCCCCCTTACTTTGAGCTTTGAGTCCTCAGTTATCCTCAGAGTGGCAGATGTTTTTGCCCCCCTCCACCCACCCACCAAGTTCTCTCTCTCTCTCTCTCTCTCTGCGGCAAGGGCAGTGGCTGGCGTGGGGCACAGAGGCCGACAGCAGTGCATCAGGCTGACGTACAGAACTGATGGGCAGTGCTGCGATCTGGCAGTGTGGCAGGTTGAGTGTTCACCCTACTTTGCCCCCCACTAGCCCCCTGCTGGCCCCTGCTGCTCTGCACCCTACTCAAGCACCAGCATCCCAGTGGCTGGTGGCCCATTGCTTTGCTCCCCCATAAAAATAGCCCATCCCATTATTCTTCTGCCTCCCCGGGGGCCGCAAGGTCTCCAGCATCATTACCAGGACTAAGGATCTGACTCTGCCACCACCACTTGGCGCTCCCCCTCCTCTGCGCTCACTCCTCTAATTATAGGTCAAGCACTCTTTTTGTAAATTATCAAACCTTTGTTCTTATCAAGAAAATGAAACTTAAAGGAAAGGAATCATGGAAGGAATAACAGTAAGGAAGAGAAAAAGTAAATGAAGAAAAAAGAAGGGAAATTATGTAAAAAATTATAAAGGGGGGGGGATTTTCAATTATAAAACCAAGCTAATTTGGTATGACCAGCGACTGTCATGCATGGTGACGGAGCTCCATTATGCAGTCATTTGAGCTCTTTCAAATTAGTTATGTTAATGTCCTGCGTGTGAATGTAACACTTGGATGGGACAAGATTTCAGCAATTAATTTCTACAGTCAGCGGAGAGACAAGCAAATTTATTTTCCCCCTCTCAGGGAATTGGTGGTGGAGGGAGCGAGGAGGGGAGAGAGCATTCTGGAGCAGGGAACAAGCTAAACACAAGACCTAAATAAAGCCTGAACAATGGGAGCCAATGCCTCCTCATTCATTCAATTGACAATGTTTTGCAGCTTAAACCTGTTTTATTAATTATGTTTGACATTTCCTTAATTAGTTTCATTTACACCAAATCAATCCCTGCTGCTGTACAGCGTCATTTATCATTTTAAAAAATTTGCATAGCCAGTGCTGACTTTTTCTACTTAATTATACATTAAAAGTGTCAGCCGCGCTTGCTGCCTGGCATTATCTGAGGCAGAAAGGTTTGTGGCTGGACGGGGGTGGCATTAATCATCAGGGCGGGCGCGGGCAAGGAGTGCTCCTGGTCGCCAGTGGGAGAGCTGTGCAGGGCTTCTCATTTTCTAAGCTTGATGCTTCCAGGGCCATTCTGACCTTAATGACCTACGGGGAGCAGCAGACAAATCAACGACCTCCAGTCCCCAAAACAACTACAGCTTGTTCTAAACCATGGGGAGGAGTGGGGAGGGAGTGTGAACAGGAAAAGGGAAAAGCTGGACAATGTTTTGACAATAACAAACATAAGTTGAGGAGACAATGACGTCTAAAAAGCATTGAAGTAATGTGGATGTCCAATTTAAAGACAACCACAGCAAATAATAAATAATTTAAAGCAAGTTTTTGATCATGCTGTGCAATTTTAAAGAAAACTAGTTTTTCAGGAATCCAACTTCCGCCAAATGTGGAACAGTTTCATGAAATAATACCAGCTTAAATCACAGATGAACAGTAACGACCTATGTACACCACTGTAACTAAAATATAAACTCAGTTGGCTCAGTCTAGTGGCTCAGTATGGCTATTACTTTCCCTTGAGCAACTTTGTGAACACAGAGCAAACCGACAGCTCAAACACCTGGAAAGCTCACTCCTGAGTAAATCTTCTGTGTTGAGGGGAACATGGCTTTACAAATCACCCATTCAGGAACCCAGACAGAAATTGGCAGGTAGGCTGAGCCGTGGTGTCAGGAGTGAAAATTACTCTGAAATGCGGAGCACAGTGAGAGGCTGAGTGAGTCTCTGAATGTCACTGTGTTGTATGTTCACATGGGAAATCAACAAGTGTATTCTGGAGGTGAGTCAACGCTACAGTATTTTGATTTGGAAAACGAAAATATTTGATGTCAATGCAAATTCAGAAGGGCCTCAGGTAATGCCACATACAAAGAAGAATGCATATCAGGATAAAGAACCTGCTCATGCACAAGTGAACAGATTATTCTCTGAGCGATGTAATATCAGTGTTTACATTGTAGTAGTTCACATTCAGAAGTATATATTTTAAAGGATTTAGTACTTTCATAAAATGAATAGAAAAAAAACAATAAATCCTAAACAAAGATAGCTGCTAGAGCTTGAATCAATGAGAGGAAAATATATCCTGAATCCAGTTGTCTTGGAAAGGAACAGAAGCCTGTCCCGAGCCACTGATTTCTCAAGAAATCCCCTGAATAAGCTGTATCAAGATGTAAAGACAAGGCTGTAGCCATGGCTTTGCTTACACCGTCCTTCAAGGGCAACACAAAAGAGAGGCGGGCAACAAAGAGCCTGATGAAGTGGTTAATGCCCTGGTATGCCCCAACAGGAGCGGCAGGGGGGCGGCCAGAGGCGGCTATGTGTGCATGCCTCACCGCTCGTCTGGCCCAAGCTGTAGTACTAACTCTCCTCCCAGGGTCATTAGAATAAGAATTGCAAAACTGGGAGCAGTACCCGTCCCTCCAATAAGCTAGCCCAATAGTAAAACAGAAAAAGGAGAAAAAGTTACTCTTGCCGACAGACAGGGGACTGCTTAAGAATTACTTCCTAAAATGTGGGGGATGGAGTCTGAGGATCAAACATTATTATACTAGAAAGTTCCTCATCAGCATAATAATAATAGCACATTGAATGCAGAAGTTTCTATTATTTCAAAGAAATGTAGTTGAAATAAGCTACTGACTCTTCACTCATAAAAATATTATAATTTATAGAAGTGATCACTCTTAAAACTCGAACTTTCCTTTCTCTACAGTACCCCCTCCCCAAACATTACCATCAATTCCCCGACCAAAACTACCCCTTTAAATGCAAAACATTTCTGCTATCAAGGATTACGCTTCCTTTCAGGGTATATGAAAAACCTTTTGTGAAAATATGATGAATTCATGGGCCTAAAACTCTGGGGTAGTTTTTACATCGACGTGAAACGGAAGGAGGGGAGGAGAAAAATCACCTATTTGGATGGCATACATTACCATTACTCTTGTATTGTGTCTCCACTTTTCATAATGACGGGGATAAGTGTCCTGCTCCGAATGCGTATCCGCTGACAATGGAGGCAGACATTACTTGGTTAAAAGCTCAGGGTCCTGTGGGTAAAGAGGCCCAGAGAATAAAGAGTATCCGTCATGGCTAACGAGCTATAAGGATAGCACATTGCCTTTATAAATCACTAGATCTTGCTGTTTATTTAAATTCATTGGTGCCTCATTATAACTGAGCTATGCACCTTTAGGTCCGAGTTGATTAGGAGTGCCATAGCTCAAAATGGCTTTTAATTCAGTGAAACGTAGCTCTGACCTTGGTGCCGTAACCCTGACTAAAACACGCAGCGACTCCCACATTAATAATGATGCTACCTTTACTGGGCCGCGGAGCAGTGCCGCTGCTACTTAAAATATGTATTATTAGTTACCAGCGACGGCACATTTATCACACCAAATTACCCTTCGGTGTAAAACTGCTTAATTCTGGGTCCCTGTACCCCTCTGCACTATTACCTGCTCTTTAGAAAGGCCTGGAATTAAATGTGGGGATGAAATGTCAGGGTAATGGGGAAGAGGATGCGGGTCGATGGGATGCACACTTGATCATTCCCTAGTGGCCTTCTCCACATCAGGACTATGTGCTGAATGTGTCTTCCTCATAAAGTAAGTTCCATTGCATCTTCCATTATAGACCTTTAAAGATGTAAATGAAGGATATTTCTTTGAAAAATACTTTACGCTGTTCATTAAAATTACATGGAAAACATTACGCACTGTACGTGAGCTTGAGTGAGAACTTTATACTCGAGGCACCAAAGTTTCATCAAAAATTCATTTCATAAACAGAAACTTTGGATGGGCCGAGAAAATCTTATTAAACAAAAACTTTGAATTCACTAAGGCTTTGCATTAGACTGACACTCCAGGGAGTCAGATGCACATACAGAACATTAACATCTATACACATAGAGACGCTTTCCTTCCTTTGAGCCTGTTGTTCCAGACAGAAAAACCTGCAAGCAGCCACTTAACACATGTCAGTGTTTATCCAATGTGTGTCCACCAGAGACTGATTTCTTTGACCAATCGGTTAAATGATTAGATCAATTAAGTACTTTGGAGTGGGCTTCAACAGCAGCCTCCAACAGCTATAAGACCTGTGGGCCCATCAGACTTGCCTCATTAGGTCTCTGGACCCTACCCAAAACCGCATCGCAAAGACAAAGATGGACCAGAGGAGAGAAAGACATTAGAGAGAGGAAAGATTGAGAGGAGGGGAGAATAAAAAATAAGCTCCAATTGGTAAATTAGACATATTCCTACAGTTAAGCACCTTTGGGATCAATTGTGTTTATGTGGTGCAACATCTCAAAAACATGTAAAAACAATACAAAGTGATCTAACAGATACATAAGTGGGAGTATTTTGAGTGTTAGCCATATAATCTATTGTTATGAGACCGATGGGAATGCTCTGTTATACAAAAAACATTTTCTCTGAGCATAACATCAAACAGTCCAGTAATAATTTAGATTACTAGGGACAACATTTTGTGGGGTTTATAGAGGAACACAGACAGTGTCTGCATAAACACATTTCTCATATCAAAGGCAGCTGTATAGTACATAAATATATGCACAATACGTTAATGGTTCCTGCTCATCTGAGCAAGTGGCAAGGCTGGAGCAGCGGGGGAAAAGAGACATTACACACGTTCCATCAGATGTCGAATCAATTAGTCACGACCGTCTTCCAGAGTCAGAAATAACCACTCGTCCTCCAGTCTCCAGGGAACCAGGGATGGGTCCAGGCAACAGAGGAGAGATGGGAAAGGATCCAGAGACCCAAAGGGGGGTAAAAACGAGGCAAATGAGAGGAAAGTAGAAAAAGGGTAAATAATGCTGTCTGTTCTATACTACACAGACCAGCGTCTCTATTTTCTCAGGATTTCCATACACAGACAAATCTACACTCTCAGCAGAAGTGCTTTGCATATCAGAGGGCACTCATTTTGCACAACTGCAAACACTCCGGTCATTAACATGTGATGACATTATCTTTATAATCATGTTACAGAGGGTCTCCTCCATAATGTATACAATACAACTGTATCACCAGCTCTAACCCATCTTTTTGGCAGTATCATGGTTTTCTTTGGGCTTCCGTCTTTCTTCACCACAAAGCTTTTAATCTTTTAATCTGAAGCATAAAGCAAGTGTATACAGCACGGTGATCATGTGAGCAGTTTTCTAAAAAGGTAAAGAGACATGATTATTCTGTGAAAAGAGAAACACAATGGAGATCCTTTCCCTGCAGGCTAAAAATAATTTAATCCTTCATGTAGGTGCACAAATAACAGCCTTACACCTGAATAGCAGCTATTATTACTCGGCTTCAGAAGTTTGTAGCAGATAAATCTTTCTCTTCATCTGTGCTGTGGTAGAGTACAAACCGTTGTATCTGCAAAGATTTCCATCTTTCACTGGTAATCTCCCTGAACCACCAGATTAGAGGAATTTGTTTCCAATAGAAGAGAGCATGGTACAGTCTTAATAAAGTCTTCTAAAATACTTTGATTCAAACTAATTTCTCACAGAGAACTAGAAAATGTACTATTTAAAATTTCTGAGCTGACATATATACTGCTACTTATTTATTTTATTATTTTTCGGATTAATATTACAGCGCTCAGAGTATTCAAGATACTCTTATGAGATGATGTCAATTGAAGTCCTTGTCAAATGCTTTTTGATTTGTTTTTTGGTTAAGAATTTTAGGAACTCTACCAAGGCAAAACTACAAGTATTGAGAGTCACTTTATTCATAGTCCCTCTCTTTTTAAAGTTCCAATGGTAAAATCTGCTTAATAAAGCCAAGACAGGTGGTCCCCACTGTACGCAGTACTAAACAACCCTCTAGGTGTAAGTGTTGTTGTTTGTACATGGCCTCAACCTACAGGGGCAGTATGGAAAAAGACAGTGACAGAGAGGGGTATTCCTCAAGCTCCTCAGATTCCGCGTGTTATTTTCCCAGGTTGCGGTGAACGCTCCTTGTTGGTAGGGGTTGGCAGCAGAGCATTGGCGGGGCATCAGAAAGCTATGGTCCCTGCTCTGATTCCGCCACATTTGATGGCGTGTGTTTGTGCCCTAGGGATCACAGCGCCTCAGCCTGTGTTTGGGGTACTTTGTCAGATGACTCAGTGTGTGTGATTTATGAGCTCTGGAAAGGTTGCATTTCCAGCACGCATGGACGTCCGCATGGTAAATGGAGAAATTCTGAATTTATTAACATACAATGAATGATGATTAATGTTTTGGTGTATATCACGGTCTCTTTTCAGATGTCTCAGTATGGGGGTGATATATGCAGCAATAAAATGATATGTATGTACTCAAAAGCACATTGTATGAGTGTTGAGGCTGTGACTCTTTACGACACATTCCCCGTGTGTCGCCAGTGTTGGAAGGTTTAGTAATGTTGTCTCAACTATCTCCATTGGACATAAAGTATATAAACATTGCACAACAGTTCTTCTTCTGTATGTATTATCTTCCGCGCAAAGTTCTCCTCTATGGCACAAGCACCTTGCATAGTCAATGAGAGAATGTATAAATTAAAAACAATAAACTGTGAGCCAAAGAATGTAATTTAGACCGATATCATGATACATTTAGAGATCCATTCGTCAAAATCCCCACTATTATTAACTTTTGTATTCTACAACACATCTTGTGTCTCCCTCATCAGCTTTTTCAATATCTTCTCAAATACATTACTGCCATTGTCGAGCGGGTATGTTCACCCTAGGCCAATTACAGCAGTGAACCATAAAGGTAAGCAGTGCTGAAAAGGGTTTTGTCATATATTTGCCTTTGTGTTGCAGCCAGACCCCCACAGTGGTGGGTGGGAAATGCAGCGAATGTCAGACATCTTTCTAATCCCATGGACAACAGAGGAATCAATATGCAGAGGCATGTTTCCGACAGGTTTTTGGAAACGCTTTCAGAGGTTGAATTTGAGTCTACCCACATGTTTTCATCTCGAAATTATGAATCAAGGCTGACTTCTATTTACGCAATGACCTTACCATTTCACCCCTGGAATGAGGTTCAACATTGCTCTACACTTGCATGTTGTGAAGTAAAGAAGAGGTAGCTGGTTAGAATGATCATTCCATTGTGTGTTGCAGAAAAAATTCCAGTGTGTGTGTGTGTGTGCGTGCGCATATTTTGACAGGGCTTTAAATAAGTCAAAGTAGATGTTAGTGTGAGGTGTGGTGTGTGAACAGTCTGTGTTTACTGCATATGAATGAAAGCAAGTATAGATAAAGTGCATGTGTTTCTTAGTGTATGGGGACATGCTTGTGGCCTAACTTCATCTGTATGTGGCTGCTGTCAGTAGAAGCTGACTGGTGATGAGGGATGGATAGAATCAGAAACACATTGTGCTGGGAATGGGGTGTGAGCCGCAGGGTTGGCCTGGCACAAAACACAACTGCCTCGCACATCATTACCCTCATCACCCTAACGCGTACAACACTTACAGCTACAAACAGGCTTGACTTCAAAACACACACAAAGGTACATAAACAAAGAACGACACACTCTTGCAGGACAGTATGCACAGAACATGTCCTCTTACACATGCAAAGCACAGTGTGCTGTTTTTTTGGAAATAGCGTAATTTAAAATCTTCCGTGGTAGTGTTCCCGGTCTAAATATTATCTAACCCCATCTATCTGGTATATATAAACCTGTTACATAATCAACATCATCACATTTTTTACATATCTGTACTTTTAATATATATTTTCCTATCTATAGGCCTGTTTAGGTTACTTTGTCAGAGCTCTTTGTTTTAGGCATATGTCCTTTTCTGTGAATGTAAACTGAGGACCATTTAAAACATGAGTCAAATTCCTTATACAGATACCTGGCCAATAATGCTCATCCTGACTCTGATTTGACATTAACCTTATAGTCCCCTACTACACCACACTTAACTCTGTTTTGGTCCAGTGATGCACAAAGGCCTGTTTTAACAAAGTAAGCAAAAACACTTACAAACCCTTACATCCTTTTCCATTCTGAAAACACACTTAGAGAATTTTGAGACAGAAAAGGATGAGAGCCAATTCAAACAGAATTGAGCTCCGCTGGGAAAAGTATACCTATTCAACTGCAGGACCTCCATAAAATCACAGTAGTTTCACACTGTAACAGATGCCTTCCTCCCTTCTTGCTGCATGAGAGGTTTTTAAGATGGTGGGATCCGGGGAGTGGTGGGGTGTAGAAAAAAGAGAGGAAGAGAAAAGAGCAGGAGATACGATGCAGAAGAGTGGAAGAGAGAGTTAAGCCAAGCATAAAATAACTTCAATCTAACATCCTCTCAGTGGGGCGGTTGGAGGCAAATAGCAATCCCACCAATGCCGCATACTCAAGGGGGTTCCCCCCACCTCTCACTGACCCATAGAGAAGTGGATCATGGGAGAGCAGGGATGAGACAAACCCTCTTCAATTAAGGCATGGCGACGTCTCGTCAGCACAGCAGATGAGGTGTCAGAGAGTTCAGCCGTGGATGGATCAGAGGGAAAAAAACAGTTCCTGGCTCAGCAGAGTCAGGGTCTTGCATGCCTAAGACCTTTTCTTTCTTTTCATTTTTTGTCCTATAACACCTTCCCCCTGCCTTTCTTTGACTGTACTCAGACACTTTTAATATGAAAATTGTTTTAGTTTTGCAGAAGGGTCGTTTTAGTTTGGATGTCAGCAGACAACACCAATGTCCCCTCCCAGAGGCTCCTTTGATCCTGGGATTGATAAACTTCTTATCAAATTTGTAGCAAAGCCGCCTCAACACACCTGTAAATGACATTTAAAGGTCAAAACGACACATGCGGGTGGGGAGCCTCTCGTTACATATTATGGAGCACCGAGATTTAAGGGAAAAGCACAAAGACAAATCAGAGGAGTGTTTGGGAGAGAGAGCAACACTAAGAAAAAAGAGAGATGACTAAAATGAGGTGTTTCATGGGGGTACTCATAAAGAACTACGCAGAGAACAGTGCCAAGTTGCCAGGTTGCCTTTACCACCGAGGGAAATCAACTCATTGTGCTAATAAAAAAAAAAAACATGCTATTTTCGCAATGCATCACACTATTCCAGATCAACTGCAGCAATGGGAGAAATGTGACATCTTTTACAGAGAAAGAGATTGTCGTTAAAAAGGGAGAGGCTGGGGGTGCCACAGGAGGGGGGCAAGCATTGGGAGACCCTGAGATATTTGAGAGGCCACTCCACTGCCAAGGATTTCCAGGAGATAGCGCTCTCTGTGATTAGATTGACATTACCATAATATCGGCTTTGTCACCTCGCAGGCCAACTGTTAAGAAAAAGTGCCATCCCTTCTTGTTTTCCCATGGAAGCATCAAGCAAGAAGGCGGGCTCAGGCAGGCAGGCAGGCAACCCAAGGTATAGAAGCCGCTTTCTCCTCTCCCTTCACCCAGCAGCCCCCCTCCTGTGAAGCTCCGCTTGGGAGATACAAGCTGGATTTGGCTCGCGTCCTTCCCTCTTCCACAACCCTCTGCATGGCTGCCTAGTGTCAGAGCGCCAACTCTCCCGGCCCAGCTGCACTGATTAGCACAGGCAGATTATTAGCCAGGCATCTCCTGGAAGCACCGCATACTTTTTTCTCCCTTTGTGTTTCACTTTCAAATCATGTGTCCCAAACATTTTACCGTATGCGCTTCATCACTCTGCAAAGGTTATAACTAAAGAAAAACTACAACTTTGTCCTGTATAGAAAGAAACCAGGAGGAGTTAGGTGACACACATTTGTTAGCACTGCTTGTGGATACATCATCAAAAAGTGATTCATCAGCATTGCAAAAAGAGCTCTCTCATCTTTCATGCCTTGTCTCACTTTATCCCTCCCCTCTTCCTCCTCCTCCTCTACTTTCTAGCACCTGTCCTGCTGCCAAGATTTCACCTCCCGAACCCCGGGACATCGGCATTCTGCTCTCAAACTTGTGCATTGCCTTATCTTTACCCCACACACTAACATCCAGCATCAGAGGCATCCTTCACACCCTGTGCCAGAAATATGCCGGCATCTCTCTCCTGCTCTCACCCCATTCTCCATCATTTTCTTTTCTCTTTCTTTCTCACTCTCTTTGTTTCTCCCCCTCTCTCTAGAGCTTTGCATTTGAAATTGAACAGACATACAGCCAATTTATCATAGGCTGACACATGTCATGTCCAAGGCCTAACCACAGGGACTTACAGTAGGCATTGCATTTATCCCCTTTGTTGTCAGCAAGGACCAAGACAATACCAGGAGCTATTAAAAAGGGGGTAGAGAAGGGGAGAGGAAGAAGAGATGGGAAGTGAAAGAGGTGAGAATATACCCCTAAACATCAGCCAGGATTGAATACCTCTCATGTTTACCCCTCTGAAAGGTTACAGACCTCTGCAAGGTTGAAGCCAGCACATTTTCCTACCAAACAATCTAATGTGTGGCCATGCAAGGCATCTTTGTATAAACCCAATACAAAGTCAAGACAGGCATGGATTTGGATCAGTTGGAGAGTTAGCACAATATGGGATCAGACCTTTGTTCTGGGGTTCATACTGTAATTTCAATGTATTCACAACTGTGCAATACTCATGTGACTAATAGATCCACAAGAAAGTGAGAATAAAAAAAAAGAAAATTCTATCAAGATGCAGAACAAAACCGCTGACTGAAAAACCCCTTTTGGAAAAAACATTTAAGAATAATCTTAAGATGCATAAAGAAGCCTCGAAAGTTCAAACCCAGTTGCCAAGCTGCCATTTAGGTGCTTTCATAAGCTGCAATAAAGAGCAGGAGAAATACCTAATGGTAATCATTCCTGAGACATGAAAGGGGACAAAACCGTTAATGTGCATCATATAAAGCCTTTTCTGTTTAATCACTTTATCGCAGTATTATCGCTCCTCTCTTTGAGCAGGTTCTTTAAAATAACACAAGTCCTTATCGTTATACTGTGTGGAAGAGGCAAGAAAGATGACCCTGCCTGATACTACTGTCACACAAAGAATGTATATATTCTCCTTATGCAGACAAGGGTGCAAAAGATAAAGAGAATGGGGACAGAGGCTAATGAGGTTAGGAATGGGTGCAGGTGTGTGTGCGTGCGTAATAAAGTTATAAACCACAAGGTTATTAATTGGCATCTGGCCCCTCTATAGGCTTACATTCACTCCATTTAAACGTGATGGTATTTGGCATGAATGTTGAATTGGCTGTCTGCAGGGAATTTGTATTCAAGCCAATGACTCTTCCTTTAACTGGCAGACAATCCTCTGAATGTTCAAAGAAAACTTGAAACACACCGTACCATCCTCTTCTTCCTCTCACTCAAAGGCGGCGTTTACATTAGAACATCATACGTCTTTAGCCTGTGACGCTCTACTACACCAGCCGACCAGCAAACTTGAGAGCCGCTGAGACTGTTCATTACCCGGTGGTAAGTGACCTTTTACAAACTAGCTTTGGAAGCCATTTTGGCTCTTCCAGTAATTAACAAGTGGTTATGCATGGGAGACAATTAATGGAAGGTCAAGTGTTCTCCTGCTACCCTTTACTAGATGCCATTGAGCTTCTGACACTGAAATTTTAAGTTCAGAGCCCATCAGCTCCTGTCTGGTTTTCAAAGTAGTGCTACACGCGTGGTAATAATTCACCTCTGAGGACAGTGGTGTGAGGAGGAGGAGGAGGAGGAGGCAGCCTTTGGTTTTTGGAGAGAAGGTTGCATAATGTGACTCTGTAGCTAAATATCAGATATGCAGCTAAAAGAAAGAAGAGTGGATGGGCAACCAGGAGGGACCCTGGAGTCACTTGACGGGTGCTCTAAGTGTTTATTCACATAGGCTCTCATATTCAGACAGGCTGAATGATAACTGAAATAAAGGCAACAAACAGCCTGGTCCTCTTGGTTTTACTGAGCCAGTGATACACGTACACATCCTGAGCTAAAGCAGTACATTGTTGAATAATTCTGCTCTAACAGCCTTGTATATTTACTCTATTTTTTACTTTCATGGGGTAAAAAGGCTGATGTTGACTGCTATTAAATTTCCCCTGAGGGCGCACTCCTTCACTCACATGCTCTATCAAATGAGCCAACAAAGCATATCAGGGTGTCGTGTCTGTGAAACACTGTATAACCTTTGTTCACCCTTCATCAACTCTCCGCCCCCACGCTATTACCTCAGGACTATTCCCCATTCGCTGCTTAACCCTTGTCTACAGGACTGGTGTCATACGGAGCGCCACTCTGCTGCTCTCCATATTGCACAGTCCCTCACCTCCACTGACACCTAACGTTCACTTTGTCGCCTCAGACATGCGTAATTGTGCATACAAACGCACTTGAATGCAAGACAACACTCACTGCAAGAAAACACAGTTTTGCTACAGCATACATAGATACTGTAAAGCAGAGACTAACAAACCTATGAATGTTCAGTTTGTCAAATGTTTGATCCCTCCAGATCTTTGCCCAGCATGATGAAAGCAGGATTTGTTATTGCCAACGTACTTTGCCCCCAATCCCCTCTTTACAAACACTTGCAAACTGAGTTAGTGAGCAAAAGGTGGCAGGAGAGAGTGGCATTGGGAGAGTCTGTGCCAGTTGCCTGTCGACAGCACCTTTGGGATTGCTAAAGTTTGATTTGATGGCTCTCCCTGTTAATTAGGGTTTGGAGGTGACTCCTGAAAACGGAAATGGGCAAAATACTCAAAAAAAGATGTGCCAATTCCCACACCCCCTCCATCTCCACCCTCCAAAACATGTGACCCATATACTGCGGTACCTTGTGAAGAAAGTAGAACAATCAAGTCATTTGAAGTTATAGGTCGCTCTGTATGTGTGTGATTCTGCCAACGTAGGCAGGGCAGTTCAGTCCAACTAATGCTGTGAAATAGGCTAAAACTTGCATGTGAACAAAGTCAACAACAAATAAGGGAACAAAGAAGACTGTTTGTTTCATTAATTGTGCATACATATTTGTTCAAGCACCTCCATTTACATGTCAAGTAACACTGTCCCCTGCTGGTCTGGATTAGTGCTACATGTGCAGCTATACAGTCCTACCTTTGTCTTGCTTAAATGCAGTGCTTTGTGAGGTAGAGTATGTGATTAGAGCAGATAACCAAGAATGAAAGAAATAAAGGAAAATAAGCAGCGATATGAAGAGAACAGAAAACACTAAGTACCTGATCTGTACCTTGTCAACTCTAATATTTGATCCAGGAGGGGGAGAGGGTCAGGAAATGCCCCATATCTCTCCCACAGGACTGCTCACCCTTTCGTATCCTTTTGTTGCAAGGCCCTTTTACTGCAGTGTGGGACTCTGATACACATACAGAGCACAGTAACCCAGCTATTTCTGATTTACTGTGTGCATGCCGTCCTCCATTTTATTTTACAGCTGGCTGGGATGCTGCAGCGGGAGCACTGCAAAAAGCCCAAGGTCAGGCCACACTTGCACCGAGATGAGACACACTGATAATGCATACACATCGACTCGCTTTACACTGCAACTCCAACGTTAGTGGTAATGTTTCTGCAGGATGTCTGCCTTTTTCAGCACAAAGTTTTGTTTTACTGCTGCTGATTTGCTATTTTTTAAGTGTCCCTTTACTATAAACTTTGCTTCAATTTAACAAAAGCTTTGATCCAGAGAAGTAAATCTCACATCTGGTATTAAACCAAACGATGTTAGAGGGTGAAAGAAAATGAAATACAAAATAAACTATAATATGCAGGGTGTTCATTAAACTTCAGAAGATTATCCATACTCCCATTGTGAAATTAAAGCATACAAGGGTGGGTATGAGAGTTGAATAAAGTGGAGAGAGTTGAGGGGGGGAAAGTCTAGAGGATGACATACATGAGGTAAGTGGGAGAGGGGAGGGGTTGTAGGGGGTGGGGGAACACTAACAGTGTGCTGACAGCATGTAGAGCAGTCAACAGATATCTTTAATCAGTGAAATGTATTTCCCTGCTGCTCCGCCCGGGAATTGTTCAGCGGTCAGACCTGCTGGGGCGACACAAATGAATCTTGGCGGAGGTGTGGACAAAGGCGGCCGTAAGGTTATGGCATGTAGATGATTGGAACTCTGCCTGTTTCTAAGGGAGCTGCCACGTCCCACAAAGCGGGTGTCACAACCAGATGATGGGGACAGGGTGCCCGCTCAATATCCAATAATGTCATGGGCAGGGCTGCAGCATTGTGGATGTGGAAGTGTGTTCACGCGTACAAGTAAGCACATACACATGGAGAACTGAATATTCTAACACAACCAAGCAATAACACATACACAAATATACACAAAACACAGCCACATGTAAACATATAAGAAATAAGTCCCTGATCTCTAATTCATAATCATCTATACAAAAACAGCAAGAAAAGGCTGTGCAGGGGAAATCAAATTTAAATTACTCAAATGTGAAAATGCAAAAATTAACATCATCCCCACTTTGAAAATTTAAATTAAACACAAATATAAAAATTATATTGATAATCATCTTTTCCTCTAGAACAATTTTCTCACTGTTTAATTATTTTGGAACTTTTAAAACAGCCTTACCGGGAAATCAAAACACTAAAAGAGAGAATTCTCTGTTTCATAAACATTCATGTTTTCATTTCTTCCTTCACAAAATGCCTAGTGTTTCTTTTTCTTCCAATTCAACAGTTATCAACACCTGTGACCGTGGTTTTTATAATATCCATCAGCAAATCATATTATTTCATAAGATAAAATACCCTGATCATCTTAATTCACATCCAAGGACACCACATAAGCAAGTCAATGCTGATTTCATAATCATGCTACTTTCATAACTTATTTGGTCTGCATATTCCCCTATTACTCTAAGTCCCCTGTTCAAGGGGTTGTGAGGGAAAGCCAATTAAGGACTGGCCTCTCAGGCCTCTCTCCCTGAACCAATCAGAATCCAGTGGGTGTGGGCATTTGCGGTTAAGGGTGGGGCTTATGATGCCCCATGACCCGAGCCCCTGAGGGAACCTCACTCTAGCAGATGTCTTGTCTGAACTGAATTCTTCTCCTCACAATACTACCTCCATTTATTGTCAATGAGGAACATTGTACAAAAGCAGAAACACATAGATATGTTGTACCAGAATGACTCAAGTCTTACCTAGAAAAGGTGAAGAAGAAAGAAAAACACTTAGCAACTCTTAACCATAAATCTGAAAAAATGCTATATTTAAGGTTTAGATTTTTTTTGTTCTGTTTTTACATAGGAGGACAATAAAGAGTGTGTGAGCGTGTGTTTGCACGTGTGTTTGCATGTATGACTCTTTGTGTGTGTGGGTGCGTAAGTGTGTTTGTGATGGGTGCTGAGGTGAGAATGTTCCTAATGGGATACAGGTGACAACATGCTGACCGACGCCACAGAACAATGATTACTCAGCGAGCTTGAGGTGTGCGCATTAGTTCATGTGTGTGTGTGTGTGTGTGTGTGTGTGTGTGTGTGTGTGTGTGTGTGTGTGTGTGTGTGTGTGTGTGTGTGTGTGTGTGTGTGTGTGTGTGTGTGTGTGTGTGCAGTGCAGTGCAGAGAGACGGATGAGTCAAGAGAAAAACAACACAACACTATAAAGATTAAATATAAAGGGGTATGAGTAGTAAATCATTTTTTTACAGAAATAAAAGAAGGTTTAATCTTTAATGAAAAACGCTTTTTGAGATTTGAAATGTTAAACACTGATTGAAGGAACCGCACTCTAAACTTAGTACTGTTAAAACAGTTTTAAGCATTCATACTATATTCATCTTTTGTTTTAAGTTTATAAGTTTGCAAAAGTTACATTTTTAGTCGATATCACCCTTGACTGATCAGGAACCAACAGTCATAATTAGTATGAATATTTTCTTCTGTGACAACGACAAACAACTCTGAGAAAATATCAAAAAAATAAAATATATAAACACTTAAATCTGTTATAGCACATTTAAAACTGATAGTAAGCTTTTTTACTTTTTTAAATCTTACAACTTTATTATAATTAATTAAAAAAATATATATATTAAACAAAACCATTGCTATGTACAGTGCCTTGTGGTGATTGTTATTTGTGCTAAATACTCGAGTCCAATCTGTGGTTGTCCATGTTCTCACTGTTAACCTGACACTTTATATACGTCTTATTTCTTCAATAAAATACAGAAAACTGCTGCTTTTTTTTGCTGTTTAATTTAGTCTGAGGGAAAGATAAAAACTAAAACCAAGGTGTATAATTTAAAAGAATTGTTCACTTTGATTGGTTAAATGTTTATTTGTTTTGTAAGTTTATTTAAAGACAATCTTAGATGTCAAGGTTAATCAAGGAATCAAAGCTGACAAATCAAAAAGACTTATTTTGACTATTACTTCGTGGACTATTGTCATGTCAGCAGAAATGTAATTATTTTACGAATCGTTAGGAAGGTTTAACTAAATAAAGTGAAGCAGAATAACTTTGTTAAAAAATATATTTAATTAATAACTAAATAAAATAATTAAATACTCAAAAGTGTTTTGGCATACCGTTTCATAATCATCTAATTTTTATTCTACCTGACTTGTGAATTACACATGAAATGAAAGAAATCCTTTTTCTCCACAGAAGTTTACTTTGATTGGCTAATTGTTCACTTTGATTTCTCTGTAGTTGATGAAGAAAAGGAAGTGTATTAAGCACTGACAGCAGGTGATTGTTTTCATTAGTGATTCTTTGTGTCTACCTTGACCCTGTCTTCTCCACCAGTCATTCTCACTGAAAAGATTGTTTCTAAGTTGCTGTGATGCCACTGTGCATTTGTTGAGTATGTCAGACTGTTTCTGAATTATTCTAAAAGACTCGTCAAAATTAATTGAAATATTTGTAAGGTAACTCTGTATTCCCTTTACTTGTGAACATGCAATGTTATGCCAAAAAGAACATCATTTATCAGAGCATCATTTCCTTACTAGTGGAGTCCCGACAATGGAAATACAATATTGTGTGGAACACTGGTGCCCCCTAGTGTTAATTATATGGCCTCTTGATTAGATCAACATTGATTGAAAATATGTCCAATCCATACTGGCTGGAAGGAAATAAACTTTATATCACAGTGGTAGCTCATGTTCAAAATGTGGATTTAACCTGCAAGATGCATTTCAACAAGGACAATGGATTTAAATATATTTTTTATCTTCAAACTATTTTTAATAAACTTTAGGTAATCACTTAAAATACAATATGTAAAATAATAATCAAATGGCCAATAAAAAGCAAGGAAGAAGTAGTGGAATAATTATTTTTTCTAACAAAAATAAGTATTTCATAAGATTCAAATCCCTTTTCAAAAACATCCACTCCTGCTGGCATCACATATTTAAACACATAGAAGATATTTATTTTTCATCACTTAAAATCAAACCTTTTAATCATCTTCATGATTGTGTTCATTTTTGTGTGTATTGGCTTTGGGAGATAAATACTCTTCTTCTCCCAGTATATCGATAGATTCTAACTACAGCCGGTGCTGTGACAGTAACATACACTGTAGTGTTTTGTTTTTTCTTTGCAGAACCAAAGCTCCATGGCCACAAGTTTAAAACTACAGGCATCAATGACAGTAAAAGCAAAGACTTTTTAATGAAAAGGTTTGATATTATGGAGACACAAGTTTTTGCCTGTGATCTTAAAGTTATCAATAAAACAAAAAATGAGTATTCCCAACAAATCTTGGTGCGTTTTGATGTTTTTCTCTTTTTTTTTATCATAACCATTTTGCACACATACTTTTTCCTTTCCCTATTGAAAACCGTTCCTGTCTGTCACTTAAATGTTTACTAATCAAACACTCATACTTACAGACACTGCAGATTTTAATTTCCTCTACTTTTGGCTGAGTGAAACTGCATCATGAACTTCTACCCTCAACTCTTCTTTCTCATCTTGCGAGCTTTGGAAATTAAGTTATTCTCATCTGGCAACCCTCCCTCCCCTCAATCCCGGGATCACAAAGAAGCCGTCAAGCTAAAGATGTGAAAGCACCCCACAACAACCCCAAAGCCTCTCCAATAAGCATGCCATGTTTCTTATGCAAATGCCACCGAGAAGCACTTACAAGAGGACTTTTAAAAGTACGGAGACCCCGTCAATGCAGCTGGGTATTATAACACTTACTTGCTAATTTCTATGGGTCAGCTGTGGAGGAATAGACCTGCCAATCATTTTCACATGTAGCAGAATTTGTCTGTCTACAAACAGGGATACTTCGCCGTTGCTATGGAGACTAATCCGAATCCGCAACTCCCCGCGCACCCCCTGTCCACATTCTGCGTGTTGACACCGTCAGGCAGTTTTTGAAAGTACCTGATCACACATTTAGCTGGAGGCTGGTGGAGCCACCGGGAGGCTCTCAAAGGGAGTTCACTGTACTTGAGGTCGGTAGGAGGGCTCTGTCACTCTCTCTGACTTACAACCACACACACACATTACACACACACACACACACACACACACACACACACACACACAGAAACTTTAAATACGGATTTTCTCTTTTACACTGAAGCTGACTGGGTCATCTTGGTTTTCTTTCCTTTTGTCAAAAAGGTTCATAACTATATCAATAAAGAGGGAGCCCGGCATTTGTAAACACTAAATCATACAAATAATTTGCAACATTTTTTTAGGCGTAGACGTTAATAAGTCCCAAAGTAACAAAAAGTACATATAACTGCTTTTTCAAACTACTAAATAACCCCAGTCTATATAAGAAAGACTATATTATACAGCCCTGTTATTAAGTTTTCAGAATATTCACTGTGCAGACGACAGACAATTAAAAAACACATATTTTGATTATGCTAAACCTGAGTGTATAGATTTCCAAGAGGAATATTCGAGATAGTCTGTTTAAAATGCTGTGCATAGATCCTATACCTTCTCCCTGCAAATCAAATATTCATGCACTACCTTGTTGTCTCTAGTCCTGAGGGTAGAGCTGGAATTACATATGCCTCACACGCATCCTCATGAATCATATATCACTGTATACCTACACACACTCATAGTGGCCATTATGGAGTCCATACACACACATACACACACAACCATAACAAGACAAAGATATGTATGAATGCATATCTACATGTGAAAACAATGGTCTGGCTCTTAACATTTATTTAGAGCGCATGGACAAGGATTATTGCTCTCTGCTGAACAGGCCTGGAAGATGAAACCTCAATGCTACTATAGCACATGAGTATGAATGAGAGGCTGGTGAGGGAAGCAGAACGAGTGTTTAAAGAGGAAAAAAAGTAACCTGAGGCTGGGATGTATCAGTGTGGAGGGGTGTTTTCACATTCACAGGGCAGTGGCCTTTCATAGTGCCAGGATAGGCGCTGCAGCCCCCTTCAATTAAGCAGGAAAATTGATGTGTATCATTAATTATGTCAGTAATATCATAAATCATCACTGGGTGCAGTAATTAATTATTTTCTACTCGTGTGAAGAACATGACAGAGTAGAGATAAATAAGGGGAGAGAAAGCTAAAGTGAAACTGGTGGGAGGCAGGAGGGGGCCCAAAGAAGGGCAGGATGGAGAGGAGAGAAGGGGAGGGTTATTCGACCGTCAGTTACTCAGGGTGGGGTGGGGGGGGGGGGGGGGGGGGGGGCTACACACTCACACGCTCTATTTACCGGACCATTGGGATGTGACGAGAACGTGACAGCCCCCCTCCTGCTCTCACTTACCAGCCCTCTTATAGAGGAACGACAATTAGGCCTGAACGAGACGGGCACTTCCTGGAACAGATGCTGGCATTCCCCGTGAAAAGCGACCCTGTCCTGCCTCCGAGGTTAAGGTGTGTGGAGCAGAGCTACCATTGCCTCTAAATGAACTAACAGCCCTGTGATGGACCATTTATAATCAAAGGGCAGCCTTAGAGAAAGTTCGCCTGTAAGGCCAGTGAAGCTTGTCTGAGGAGCTGAACACATTTTATTGTTTAAATCCGGGTGCACCATTACGGGAAGTGTTTCTGTGGCTTCAATGCAAAAGATCAATCTTGTTAAATCATACTTTGAGATTTTATTTAAGTAGCAAGTGAAGGTGAAATTAAATTAAATAGTTAAAAAAAAAAAAAAGATAGTAAAAAATAAAACAGTTAATATTTTTAAATTGATTTACCGTAAAGTATATTTTCCCAAACTTTTGTATGGTAAAATAAAAAAAATATTGTTAACCTCTTAAACCTGGTAATTTGCTCTCAGTAGTTCAATGTTTTTCATCAGCAGTAATCAAAATTAGAGAATAGAAATGTATTGATATTTCTGAATCACCTTCTTTTTACAGCACAACTGTAGCACAAGCACAGTGTGATGTTTGAGTCTCTTTTATCTTATTGGATTAAATGGCCACTTGAATGAAAAGCATTTCAGTTGATTAAAGAATAAAAGAGAAAATGAAGAGCTTCTCTCTAAAAGGTTATCAAAGCAGAACACGCTCTACTCTTCACTCTGTACTCACTTGAAGAGCAAAAAATGTTTTTAGTCATTTTTTTAATTAAGGGTATTTACTTATCACCTACAATATGTTCTTACTTCCTAAAGACTTCATATACAATATGCTATAGCACTTTTATAGCTATGGCAGAAATAGTGCAGTTCACTCAGATATGCTTTTGTGAAGTCACTGAAGTAGTCTACACAGCGAGCAGCCAAACACCTACAGTATGTGCACTCTATACATCCTGTGCAACAGAAAGTCTGAGAAAGTGAGAGAGAAGGTGATAGAACGCCGACTGCAGCCTGGGAGAATTCAAACTCTATTGCCTTTAGCTCGCTAAGTGTCAACTGACTCACATACACGCATGCCTTCTGCCAGACCTTTGTGGATGCAGAGTATCGATCCGGAAGATGGGGAGGAGATGAAGGGAGGAGAACCTGTGCTGAGAAAAAGTAAACACCGCTCCAGATGACAAAACACTGATCACCCCGGAGACCTCGACCTTCCCTGCTCTCGCTTTCTCCATCATTCTGTGTGACCTTTGGCACCCCAGCCTAAAGCCATGATCAGCCCTCAGTGTTTTCCGACTGTCTCTGTATAGGGTTGTGTGTGTTTGCAGAGAGTTGTCCATTCAGGCATGTAAGCATAATGACTGGCAGAGGCAGTGTGTATTTTCAGATATTCTTTCTGCACATGTTTTGTAGTTGCAGAATTTAGCAATTGGGGTTCAGGGAACACAGGAGTCTAAGCCAGTGTTTAATATCAAGTGCGTGGCAGAGTTTAATCAATACCAGGCCTCTTTTGTTCCCAGCCTGCTGAGGAGAGCAGCGGCCATTCACTCCAAAAAGGTTAATGCTGGGGGTCAAGTGATTTCACACCCACACCAGGATCCTCCATGTCACCACAGCTACCACGCCTCCAGCCGCCATGACACCAGCATCCTGATTTATGGGTTGTGAGAGGGTGAAGGGATGGAGGTGGGGGGGGGCAGTGTTATTTTATGATAATGCTGTCCCTCTGTACTCCCACAAATGAAGGCAGTGAGAGAGTGAGAGACGAGAAGCAAAAGAGAGGAGAGAAAGCAGACTGAACCTCCCCTTCACCCACGTGGGTGTTTTTTTTCTTCTTTTGCTGTCTTCTTTTTGACATCGTCCTTTTGTTTCAGCCAACTGTCTCTACATGCAGACAGAATGGTAATCTTTATTGTAATAATTGCACTTAATTTGCGTGTCCACTGGTGAAAGGGCAGCGACGTTCCGCACAACGGCATTATGTCATGATTGATTAGAATATCAATAATAGAATTGGTGGAAGATTAAACACCTGTGAAAACTGTTTATTACCAATCAACAAATCAGAAAACACCTCTCTGCCATTTGCCTTTTAAATTTATATTTAAAGGCAAACTAATGCAGAAATATTTATCAGGAATCTGACTATTCATGCGGATAAATCTTTATAACTCGGCTGGCGTGGTTGAGAAGGCACCAGGGAAGAAAGAGGCGCAAGAGGAATTAACATGAGGACTTATCTCGGATAGGCCATTATTTAAACCCTCACTATTCTAAACACACCACCCCTCCAATAAGAAGGACAATAAATAATCCCTCCAAATAAAATCTATTCCCTGCAAATTCTCCAGGATACAGCCCATCATTATCAGTAGGAGGGGACAGACAGCAATTAATAACACAGCCACCCGTCTCTCAGAGAGCATTCATCTTATTTTCATTAGGTCTATTGCTGCGTGTAGAAGTATGCCGGCTTGAGTGTGAGTGCATACATGTGTATCTATTGAGAGACTGTGTAACTGCATGCATATTTATGCTTTGTTGAGTGATTCCACTCAGCAGCATTCCCTTATAGTCCAGCCTTTGCTGTGGAGGTCTGGATGTATGTCGTTTGAGGTAATTTTTTGTGATCCTGCCTTTAATTTTTCTAATGCCTTATTAATGCCCTACCAGAACCACCTTTGATTCGCTTCTCTAAATTTCCTGCCTTTTTTATCTCATGTTTGGAGGCAGTATTCTCTCTCCAAAAGGGCAATCGCACTAGCATTAGCATCCTCTAGGTCTCTGGGGTTGACAATAGCAATTAGCTTCAATGACAGAGCGATATGAGAGGCTGCTGATTGACAGTTGCCCCCTGAGAGGGGGCTGACTGAGGTGACAGCTGGGCTCTCCACTCTCCCTGGCTGCCCCAGGCTCTGGCCCTGTGTCATCCAATGTGCCAGCCAAACCTTTCCCGAGCACACAGTCCAATGTCTAGTTACATCCTGTGCGGTGGCCAGACCCTTCCCCATCACTCAACCTCACGCCTTGTTATATCCTGTGTGTCAGTTAAACCCTTCCCCCTTAGTCCATGCCTGTTTCTTGTTATTCTAACTCAGCAGCACAATTTGACATACAACACTGACTCTTCATTTTCCCTTTCCCCCCTATATTTTATGTGTGCGTGCCCAACAATATGGCATGTATATGTATGGAAGACAATGTGTGCAAGTTTCCACCTCTTCACATACACTGCAACCCGATGGTTCAGTGTCTCCTCTATGTCAAAGCAACAACTCCAGCAGCCCTGACACATCAGTGAGTGTTTCTTCAGTAGAAGCCTGAGGAAATGAAGCGCTCCACGTCTATTGATCCCCCTACACTCCACTGTGCATCAGGGAGACTTTGTTTTCACTGCCTAACAGAAACACAGCTCCATCAATACTGTACAGTACTCCTCGGCACCAGCTCCTCTCCACACACAGTAGCGTCCCAGGAGGCCTGTGATAGACTCCACTAACTGTACACAAACTGTACAGAGAGAGAATACAATATGTTTGTGTGTGTTTTGATGTGTTTGTCAAAGCGCAGAGGGGGCCCTGGGATGGCAAGTGCAATTTAAGGAGTATAAAAGACGTATTGGCAACAATGCTTTGTGAATGATGTATTATGTAATCTGCCCCGGGAGTATATATCTTGACTCCATCTCCCTCACTTTTTCTCCCCTTCCATCTTTCCAGCTCTGTTTTTTCTATGTTTATCTGTCTTCCTCTCTCTTTCTATCTCTCTTTCCCTCTGTGTGTGTGTGTGTGTGTGTGTGTGTGTGTGTGTGTGTGTGTGTGTGTGTGTGTGTGTGTGTGTGTGTGTGTGTGTGTGTGTGTGTGTGTGTGTGTGTGTGTGGTAGTATGTTTGTGTGTGGTAGGGCTTTTAAGGCTCACTTCCACATGCATCAAAATAAGTGCCAATAAACAAATCACTGCACTAAACGACATCAAGGTCACATCAATCTGAGAACAACAATGCTGACTGGTTTCACCAGAGTCTATTAGTTGAGGGGGGAAACAAGCAGGCAACGGGCCAGGCTTCATGTGTATGTGTGTGTGTGTGTGTGTGTGTGTGTGTGTGTGTGTGTGTGTGTGTGTGTGTGTGTGTGTGTGTGTTTATGTGCGTGTGATGGGGGAAAGAGACCTCTGTCAGCGCTGATAGAGCCCAACCACTCTTATTTATGGCCTACTGGAGTCCATGTTCAGCATTCAGCCTTCAGCCTGTAAATGGGACAATAGAGCAGAGTTCTGACCATGTGTGCCTATGAGTGGATATCGTGTATGTGTGTACAAGCTGTTTAGAATATATACTGTATGCCTGTCAGGTTCCCAGCCACTTGCTTTATATTACTGTTGTCTTAAAAAATTAGATCTGTTTCAGGTAAACATTTATAATCCAAGATCACAAAGGAATGCATTTGTCCCATAATTAAACTGCATTCTTTACGCATGAAAGCACTTTCTTACTCAAAGAACAATGTGAAAAGAAAAATCTTTCATTCTAACTTAAATCATTCACTCAAAAACACACGCACATTTATATATATTTAAAAACTTAAAAATTATTTATAAATTATTTGATTAATTTTACATGTATTATGTTGTAATGTTGCAATAAGACCCTATATTTAAATTTTTATCGAGAAGGAAAGTTTAAAAAAGTTGCTGCCTTGCAAAGCCCCTCATCAACATCCAAGAAAGGTTTACTGAAAATTAATTGTATTTTCTTCCTCTTCTTTATTTGTAATTTTACCAAGTAACTATTATTCAACTCTGGCCGACTCAGGGGTTTTAAATCGATGAATAAACTAGAAATAAATGCTTGGCATTCTAAACAGTGGACGGAAATTTTGAAGGGAATATATTAGGCGAACAAACACAGGGTTTTTTTACAACAGCAAACTGTAAACTTACCTGATAGAGTTAATCTACAGGTAAAATGGTTTCAATTGAAACATGTTTCTCTGTTTCTGTTGTCATCCATAAACATTAAGATATGCATAATGTCTCTATGAAATACAGCATGATAGTCTAACCACAGAGAGTCTAAGGTTCAAGACCACATATATTCAGAGCTGTATTCTACAGGTATGCATAAGTAAGCCATTTAGTAGAATTCAATGACATCTTGTTATCAATAGACCATGTGAATTTACTCATGCAAAGTGTTTCATATACTTGTATTTCCAAGTCAGATGACATTGCTTTACGGTAAGTGGAAATACTTGTCGAAGTTTAAACATTGTTGAATTTAGCTTTTCACTCAATGCTAACCTTCACAGGGAAAGTTGCACAACGTTCATCATAACTGTTGTAGAAACAGGGTTTATAAGAAGATGACAACTAGTGAAACATTGAAAAAATATAATGTACTACTCCTAGAAAACTCTGCTTTGCACTAATCAACATATTTAAAAGGTGAAGTATATGTTAACATTTGGCCAAGATTGCAAACTACTTGTTTCAAAGAGACTCTTATAGAACGTATTACCTTTAAAGAGAAGTGCTGTGATATGGGTTTCATCTGTACACTAAAAGAATAAACAATGCATGCTTATATTTAAAGATATACACAAGCACACAAGCCTCTCACACACAACCATGCTAGTATAATAACTGTTGTTTATGTCTGCGTATCCAGATCTTTAAAATATTTCTTACAATCACAGTTATATATGGAAAGAATTTATCAGAAAGTGGCACGTCTTTACTCTGTTCAGCCAATCAAGAGGGACCTTTTACAACTCTGACAAAACAGAAAGAAATATCCAACCCAAAGCTTTCATTTAGCCAGACATTCAATTGTATTAAAGTATATCACCTAATAGATCAGCTCCCTCTGTTTTTGTAAAGTAGAGTGGAAGAGAGGAGGGAGTAAAGACCGAGCAAGAGAAAGACAAACGGGAGGAATGAGATATTGCAAGATAGGGGGATTTTGATGTGTGGCTGAGTTGTGAGCAGAAAAAAGCACCTTATTAAATGACAAGCTTTTCTTGGTTTGTGCTAATTAATTGTGCAACTGCCACTGACTGCTAATTTGCTGGGAAAATGCATCCCAAAAGCAAAGGGGACTCCTGCTTGAACTTTGCCTCAGAAGCACCTAATTCACCTGTGACTGCAGCTGTGTCTCTCTCCTGGACTGCAACACTATTAAATTAGAGCGCCTGGGCCATCAATTTAATAAGCGCTGGAGCTGATCATTTGAATAAGGACAGTATTAGTATTCTAGCTGAGCACAACTAAGAGCAGCTGACCTTTTTCACCGCCAAGAAGATCCTTGAACACATCCAGCTGAATCATAGAACACGGTAATAAGCCCGTCAATGTTTAACAGTGTCAAAAGGAAGAGGTTTTTTTTCTCTCTCTCCAGCCCCTCACCCACATTCCCTACGGTGGTGCAGGCTATTGTGGTCTATCAAGCAAGCTAGGATCTTAGCAATCGTGGGTAGGTAAGAAAGAAGAGAGGGGGGGGGGGGGATAAACCATGCTCACATAATGCTGAAAGAGATTTATGATTAATTGCATTAAAGTCACACAAGTCTGTTTGTGCACGTGTGTGCATGCAATACACTCACACAACATTGCAGCATTGCATATGTTCTGTCTAGATGTAGAATTGATTTATGTGCATGTTAGGGTGTGAAATTGATCAGTCCACATCAAAATTCCCTGTGAACTCTCATATAACAAATCAGACGTTGACCTCTGGCTCCGACATCTTAAGCTGCTGATGCACACCTGGGGTACAGCCTATTAAGCAATGTTTTGACACCAACAGTAGCTGTTTTGAAAAGTACCAGGGTGTATTGGCAGGATAGTGAAACATTAGAGGTAGTAATGCATTGGGCTGTGAAATAGATCATCTGCAGTGACAGTTACGGTGCCTGGCGGACCGTAGAGAAAGAGCTTTAACTAGCCTTTTGTCTGCATAAAATAAACATTGCAGGGGAGGTTAAATGCTCCAACATATGACTGCTTGGCAAGGAATCAAGACCTTTCAAGTACCTACCTCAGTAATGAATATTTGGATACAAAGATTTTAAAAAAGAAGAAGAAGGCAGAGAATTACTGTTCTAAAGTCACTGGTAATTATTTGAATACAATAAAAGCTTGAATAATTTCTTCTCACTTGACACTATAGCTTTCTTCTTTTCATATTTAATGTCAGTTAGCAAAGAGGTTTCAGATGCGCTACAGCCACCGTCTGGCGGTAGCACCTCATTACAACCAGGCGCTGGTTATAAAAGTAGAAAAATCATATTTTTCTAATATGAGATAAACCTTGCATGAACACTTTGATTTTTTACAAATCTTCTTTCTTTCTTTTTTTCCCATATTTCCATCACATCTGATCCCTTTCAGATAATGTGTAAAATGTGTTTATTTTAGGCAGGCAATATGAGGCTTGTTATTTCTGAAAAAAGTATGAAACTGTCAGAAATGTACCGACAAAGCAAATAACTGAACCAATGCAACCAAGTCATCCAGAATTTACCACACTCCAAGGTTATTCTGTGATGACAGGCTACACAATTATAAATATAAGACAGGCAGAAAACAAAGGGTGTGACTGGTCATTCAAGTGCCACTACTTGGGCTTTATCTGGGGAATTAATTAATAAACAGGATGGTGTCTCATTCACTCACCATGCAGCACTTAAATGCTGATGACAAGAAACATCCATAAATAATGGGGGAGTAAAATGGTAGATATACATGTGGCCGGGGAAACGGCCAGCTCTGTGCTTTATGGGGCTAGTTGCAATGTTGATGAATATTTGCCGGTTCGGAATCATAGCTTAATGTCAGCCCACAATTTGTTGCAATTAGTCGAGTGATTTATAGGAATGCCTGGACCGAATGCATGGCAACAATTAGCATGGCTTTTTCTAGGCTTCTTTATTAATGGGATGTCTTATAAGAAGGAGGTTTCAGCTAAAGCTAGTACATCTGCAGTCCTCTCAGTGCGTGGCACCATCGGGCAGCAAAAACAGAAGGCAGAAAAACCCAGTTCAGCAAGAGCTACACAGGCTGTGCAAACAGATTTACTCTCACTCTCTAAGTGTCTCAGTTTTTGTGCGTGTTAAGCTTCTTTTATAGATATCAAGTATGTTTCATAAACAGTTGATATAATAATGAATATTGTTTCTCAAAATGTTTATACAAATAAAACAATGGCATACAAAACACATTGTTGTTACAGTGATATTCTTTCAGTAAATAAAACCTTAAAAACTATATTTGAATTGTTTTTTTTATTTCCAATTAAATTCAATTTGTTTCTTCATTAAATTTTACAATGATAGAAAAGTGGATTTTTAACAGTGCATGAGTATACACATATGCAACCACACACAGACAGACACGCTCTTTTTGAAGAGTAATTCCTACTTCTCATAGGCGGCCTTTTGTATTTAACTGTACTTTTTGAAAACTATGCTATGAAACAAACAGTTAAAAAGGAACCAAACAGCTGTTCTGTCTGGCAATAACAGGGTTCAAGTGGAGCGATGTGCCCCTAAACGGCTAATAAACGGCACAAAATGAGCCTGCAATTAAATTTATACACTTGATTGCACTGCTGTCATGTCCACTACAGGCTTATCGAACACCTGGGATCTATTTCCTAATAGAACCTTGGGGAGAGTGGGAAAGAGAAAAAGAGGGGGGGGGGGGGTAAATGAACAAAGCAATCTTTTTTCTCTCGTATATTTGGCTCAGGAACATCTACATTTGTAGAGGATGCTCTTCACTTTCACGTAGGGTTTAAGGTTTTTAAGAGGAAAGACAAAAGGAGCTGGTTTTCATTTAACCGTATTGTACATTTAGTAAATTATTTTTTTCATACAGTGAAATGTATGTATTCATTTGTAGTCATTTGCAAGCAGCATGCTGACATACCCTCAAGGTTTGGTTTATGGTTTCAATCAAGCTGAGCATTAAAAACAAATCTGTAGAGATGCACTGCATCTTGTAATCTAAGTTGTCATACATTTCTAATTTTCCAGTATTTTAACAATTTTGCAGGGATAGCACTGAGTAGCAGAAATGTCTGTATTTGTTATTTGTGACCTGTCTCACTAAATATGAAGCGTCAATACATGATAATGAATAGTGTTGCAAATTTAATGAAATGACGGATTCTCTTCTGTCTCTATAAGCGCTGACACTGCACTGCAATACCTCTCAGCCTAGCCTCAACACTCCATTTCATCATGAAAAAGGTGTCAGCACAGCAAATAATCATCGTTAATATACCTTTATTTGACGGTGTTTGATAAAACAGTGAAGTTTCAGTGAAAGCACTTAATTTCTCCTGACATCTTGTTACAAGTATTCCTCTCACTTTCATTTGTAATTAATTTTAAATACGAAATGAAAAAAATGCAAAGATCAATACATTTCCTGTGCAAAAGTGCTGACTTTCATAGATAGATTTAAAAAGTTGTTTTTATGACTTAAAAAAAAAACATATTTGGAGCAAAAACCTTTCCACAACATCAGGTCCTGTTATAACCGATACAATTATTGAAAAACAAAAAAAAAACATAAGCAGACAAGTAATCAATTTTCTCAATGTCATTAAAATAGTGAAAGCCAAAAGCTTAATTTGCAAACAAGGGCATACATACAGTGTTTAAGTTCAATATCAGTATTATACACTTCTTCCTAGGTTTGGTTGAATTACACTGGGAACATTTCAGAGGACTGGGCTGGTAGGAAAAGTCACGTTTTAAGGACTCTGGGCCCACAATCTGTCTCTGACCACCACTAAGTCACATAAAGTATGTGGCAGAAGGCCAACAATAATTTTGCTAACCCTTCTTTAATTGTGGGAGGGTCATTCACAATGCCCAGTAGAAAGCATTGAGCACTGAACTGCAAGTGACAAGGGCGAGTTTCCCACTGGAAAGAGGCACCTTGCAGTCAGGACAAGAAAAAACAGGATTGAGTAAGCTATATTAAAAGACGTGTTCTGTTTAAAGCTGCTACAAATTGTGTGAGTATATATGAATAAATACATTCATAAGGATCTGATGAAGGTTTTTTTTGTTTTCTTTGTTTTGAATTATTTAAGTCCCAAAATAAAACTTTAACCTATAAATTCAATAAGACGTTAATGTGCTGAGAGCCATAAATAATTCAGTCAGCTACTTATTTGATTATGTTCGCTAATTTTGTGACCATGTCAAGCAATTATTTGCCAATTTTTGCTTTTCTCTCTACTTACCTGGTTCACTGGTTCACTGAGTGGCTAATGGTATTTTAAGTTGGCCAAATTATGAGAGCTTTTCTGAAGTAGCCGCTGCACAATTGGTTCAATATGTTACACCGTTAAAAATTCAACAAAGCAACTTTCCCAGGAATTCACAGGTTTTTTTTTCAAAATGATTTATCATTGAGAATGTGAAATGAAAAGAATATACGTACTCTCCCCTGTCTTTTACCTTAAATGATCCTTTTTTGACAGCTGACTAACAATCATCATTACGGCTCAAACAGTAACCTGTGAGAATGGCAATAAATCTTGTTAAAATAACCAAAACCGTCTCTCGTGCTTCCCCCCCCCCCAAAAGAAGCAACCTGTCTGTAAGTACACACCATCTGTACATAGTTAGAGCCGTATGCACACAGATGGCAGCCAAACACTCCCAAAGTTGCTCTGTCCGAACGTCTAACCTTACAAAGCAAACTAATTAACAGTAAAACTCAGAGAGAAGGAAGGAGCCGTACGAAGAGTTCGCAATGACTCTAATGAGGGGAGAGAGAGAAGGGTCATCTATATAGTAATGCCAGAGGAATGGGGAGGGGGGACTTCTACTGATGCTGAGGTTTATTGCCCTCTTTAAGATCCATATTAAATGAGGGCTACTTATCGCCAAGCCTCTGTCCCAGCACACAGGCCTTTAACAGCATGGTACAGGGCATAGGGCAAGCATCTGAAAGGAGGGAGATGAGTGGTTGTCGAGTTGGGAAGGGAGGGAGGGATTTTGATTTCCCAAAAAAAGGATATCGCTGGAGGCAGGTTCTTCTTCATAATTTAATGTAAAAAGAAAAGCCTCAAATACGCTGTCCTGTGGTTCAGTGGTTAGTAATATACATTTGTGTATGCATATTTTGTGTACCTTCTTAAATTAACCTGTTATGACAAAACTAAATAACAATGTCCCAGCTGTGTTCAATTAAAAAAAAAGGGGTTCATAATATTTTTTTTTCCTTTATATGAAGACCAACCAGTGAAGGACTTATGTATTGTTCTGGCTGTTGCTTTTGCATTAGACTGTGCACCACACTGCCGGAATTCATTTTATGAAAAGGAGGACAACTCCTTGGAAAGTTAATTAGTAGGAAACAAGCGGAGGAAAAAGCAGGAAACGAGAAATGACCCAGCTGCCAAAAGTAATAACGTTTTCATTATTTATTTCATTATTCATTTGTGGATGTGTTCAGACAGAATTAATAATAGAAATCCCTGAGAGAAAATGTTTGCGCTGGAACCCTATTACGAGCAGGCCAAGTCCAGTGGCACAGTTAGTTAACATGCACAAATGTACTGCCCCCGACAAATAACAAATCAAGTGGAGCCCTGCACTATTTCATGCTCTAAACCTCTCACTTTCAATTCACTGTTTTTCATTTAATTGTATCAGTAAGGGTTAAGGTTGTTTACAAACCACTACCTCCATGAAAAAATAATACCATTTAAGAAAAAGCTACAGCCATAAATTAATCATTTCCTTGCAAATGCAGTGAGAACTTTATCCCAATAATCACTATGGCGTCCCCTTAAATGTGTATTGTTCTGTTTTCATAAAAAAAGTGAGATGTCCATTGCTCCCTGAGAAAGCCCGTAATGAAGCACAGAATCAATTAGAGGTCCCGTTGGAGAGGGGAATCTGTGGTGTTCCATTACACAATTCCTCTTTTTAGTCCAAAAATTACTCTGCATGATATTCCCCGATCTGGCCTGTGTTTGCTTTTTCTCACTGTTTACTGCAACACTTCCAGGCCAACTCACATTTGATTTTCCCCACTGAGTTTCCAAACACACTCCCAATACATACTCTGGAGAAATGAGGCCGGAACAGAGTAGTGGCAAATCATTCAAGGCTGTCCAAAGATCTCTATTACAAAAGCAGATTTTATTTTCACTTCCAACACAGACAGCTCTGATAAAAAGCATGTTAAAGGCAATTGGGATGACTGGTTTTTCTCTTGGCATATTATTTTTCACTTATCAAATGTGTTTCCCTTACCCCCCTCCACAACCACAACCTTCCCACCCAATTCCTGGCTTTACTTTATTAAGGAAAATTGAGAGCGCATTGCAAGGGACAAAGTGCTTCTTTGGATCAATCAATCTATCTACAGAATATCTGCAAGAGTTGGTGTGTATGTGTGTAAAAAATTATATTAAAAAAATTATGAAGGCTTGGCCATGTGTCAGATTCTGCATTAGCCATACGTAAGGAATTTCTTTCTTCTTCTCCTCGCTGCTTAAAGGACAAGGGCCACGGCCATGTGTGAATAATCACGCAGAGGGCCTCAGAGGTGCCCTCACAGCCTTACAAGAGGCTGGGTGCAAGGGCATATGGGGGAGGTGCAGGTTTTGGGGGGGGGGGGGGGGGGGGGGGGGGGTGGGTGGGTGTAAACGTTAACACGTTGAGGATTTGGATATCCTCACAAGCTTGTCTCATTAGCTGCTAATTGGCAAGATTCTCCCCCATCTTTTGTTCTCAATACCTTTCTTCTTTTATTTGGGACAGAGGCAGACGGAGAAGACGATGGTGACATACATGCTTAAAGTCCTTCATACTTCACTAAGAGAGTTAAGACAACATTAAAGCAACATTAAAACGACTGTCCTACGATCAACCTTAAAAAGCAACTGAATGAAAGATCTAAACCTTTAATCTGCCCAGGAAAATTAGGAGAGAGCCAGGTTGGGTAAAAGGAAAGGGGAAAGAAAACAATGAGTTCGAAAGAGAAGCGAGGACAGAGGTTACCCCCACTACTCCTCCCCCTTTCCACTTATTCACCTATTCCAACTGGGAAATTGTAGGAAAACATCAGCACAGCTAAACGGCAAATTATTACCAAAGCTCCCCTCTGTGCTGGGTCCAAAGCAGACATATTGGAGTTGTCATGCAGGCGGCTGGCCAATACTTTCCTAGAATTATGGTGAGTATTGCATTCTTTGACAAACATTAAACAAGACAATAAAATACATAGGTATAGGTGAATTCGCCTGCAGGCACACATGGCTTGAAAGAAAGACAGGAAGAAAGCGAAAATAAGAAGATTGGTCTCCATATTAACAACAGTTTCCTGACAGTCAAAGCAAATTATACATTTTCAGAAGAAGCCACTCAAGTCTGCATGAACCCTTTCCTCGAGGCAAAGCCTGGCAATGACTGGTGGTTTGAAAAGAAGACTCGTGTGCACACCTTTGTTTTTGACACTGTCTCTCTGCCTGCGTTCCCATTAGTGATGCACCAATGCTTCAGTTTACCATCGGTATCAGCCGATATCGGCATGAGCCGATGTCAGCAGCCAATGTTTATCTGTTGTGTCAAATCAATTTAAAGCTGGCAACTACTGCACCTCAATACTGTTTTAGAGGAGATGTTTTTAATTGGGAAGAGGAAGCCACCTGTTGGACAAACTCTGATCTGTTTTCTTGGTCAAACATTAAGAGAAAAGGTTGGCATTGTGGGAGTCTTAAACCAAAAGAAGTCATGAAAAAACATTGGTATCAGCAAAATTGTTATTTTAAACATTGTATCAGTATCAGCTCTGATTTTCACAATCACCCAATTTTCACAATTGGTGCATCTCTAGTTTCTATCTGTCTTCGTCTGCCTACTTTAGAGAATTTTATTTTTTTCCAAAAGACATTAGATTTCAAAACCAAGTCATTTAGAACAAACTATGTTGGCTGTAATCTATTTTAATTGACATGACTGAATTGAACAGACTGGGCTATGCGTGTCTCAATGTTTGTTGAAAGATTTTCTACTGACAAGTGGTTTAATATAATACACTTTCAAAGTTCCAGATTGTGTTACTAAGGTGCAGCATGTCGGTGCAGCCCTGCAATGTATTGTATTTGTTGTTTTAGGTTAAGGAGGGAACAACCGGTACGTGTTCACAGCTGAGGAATGACGAAGGCACCTGAGCTTTACTCATAAATGGTGCTTACCAACATCTTTCAGAGGGAAACACTGGAAAACAGTGCAAAAGTAACATGATTACAATTCCGATGAGAGTGAGGACTCTGTTTTATGCTAAAAGAAGAGAGCAGAGGAGAAGGTTTTAAAGCTAGGTCATAGACATTTTACACTGTTTAACACTTGAAACCAAAGCCGAGAAAGATTCAACTAAATGTAAGAGACGGACAAAAAAAAATATTGAGGGAGAAATACAAAATGATAATCTTACTCCTCAGATTCTTCTCTGCCCTTTTTAAAAATAGCATACTTTCTTTAAACCAAACATCTCATGTCAGACAATTAAAGAAATAAAGGCTTAAAGTCATTTAAGATCAACCATAATCATCCGTAATTTTGTGTCAAAACCTAAATCAAAGTCACCATTTCTGACCAAAAAATCAGACTTCCAACCAAATGCATGGGACACCAAAGTTAGAGCCCCTCTAGAAAATGAGGATAGGTCACAAACGGCTTGCACATGAGTCCTTGGCTTCATCGAAAATCCCACAGATCAAGGGCCTCCAACTAAAGCAGTACTGACACTGACCTCGCAGAGACCCAGCAACTGAAACAGTTTTAACAAGGTATTAGCAGGCCCCTCTGTATACCCTCCAAGTCTTAGGCCAGGTCTAAAGAAACACAGCTGCACTGGGTGTTTTTCAGGTTGGAGGGCAAACTTGCAAGCAACATGGTGCCCATGGCTAAGCTCAGCCCATGGGTGCAGCTGGAAGTTGAAGAATTCAAAGTTATGGGGGCCGAGATTACAGAGATCATTGGCATGATTTTTTCTCTATGCTGTAGCCCTTATTCCACTTGATTTTTATTGTTTGATACAGTACAAAAGCCTGTTATTTTTTCCATTATATTTATTCAATGCTCTTCACATAACTTTATGCATTTCCAACAACAATAGGACTGAGTTTATTTTGCCCTCTAAGAATATGTTATAGCTATGTGTGTGTTTGTGTGTGCATGCACAAGCACTATGGCGGTCGTTTCTGTGTGACTGTGGGCGTCTGGAGGAGAGAGAAGCCTCATCTGTTACCAGCCCAGCCCGACCGGCCCGCTGCGTGAAGTAGAACGACAGGGTGTCACCACCGACGACAGTGATGGATGCCTTAAATTCTGTAGGCAACTTGGGCAATTGGACACATTAACAACAGGCACCTGCTTTCCCCCATACGAATCTATTAAAAGATAACAGCAATGGCGGCTTCCACACTATTAGTAAATTATAGCTCTGTCTGAGTGTGGGGTAAGTGTGGGCCTCCCATCTCCCACCTACCCCATCTCCTCTCCTCTGCTAAACTTTCTCATTGGCAGTCTCAGAGTGCCCCCCAGTGGCAGCAGTTTATAATGCTTAGTCAAATCTGAAGCAATATCTGAACATGAACAAAAATGTCAACAGAAGAGACGAAGAAGAGTTTATTCAAAGGTTATAATCTACCCATTTATGAGAAATAAATTTGCAATCCAAAAAATAAGTGACAACTGACAGAGTGTGTCTTACAATTGTTAACTAATCAATGTTGTTGCATTTATGAAAACAAGTTCCATCATGGCCAAATTATCATAATTCAAAAATGTGTCATAAATCACGCCAACAATTATTCATTGTCAGACTTACAATTTGAAACTCCTAACCAAACATAAACCATACCATTAGCCATAAGAACAAGCCCTTTAATCAGTTTCATTTAAAGATGAATTAAAGCTTGAATGTGGTTGATGATTATCACAAGGATGATAACCTTTGACTAACTTTTTGAGAGGGGAAAATAGTATTTCTCTGGACTGGCTAAATACAAATCTCAAGCAATTAAGCTGACATAAAACTATCATGCTCTACTCAAGATCTGCTCTATTAAAAACATTAAAAGGAGACCACCACTCTGAATGTGACTCCATTATGGCTTGCTGAAGGCTGGAGCTCAGGTACACCACATAAACATGTGTCACATAAATTTGCTGTTGGTAAATATTTCTGTGCCAGTGAGCAATGTGTGTGTTTGCGAGCTGGTCAAGAGTAAAGGGAGGACAAGACCAGTAAACACTTTTACAACAGGCAATTTGTCAGGAAGTGTAAATGTCTCCAATTCCCAACAGCACTGGGGTTGAATTTACAGTCAGTCTGGAAGTGACAATGCAGAAAAAAAGGACCACTTTTTACTCCCTCTCATCTCCCTCAGACCACTAAAACCTTCCCATAAATCTACACTGGCCCCCCAAATGTCTGCTATTGTCAGATATCATGCCTTGACAATGCCTTCCACCATCATTGTCTTGACAGAAATATGATATGTGTAACTGCAATGTCACATCACTTAACATGATTTAGCCTAAGCTAGTCTGCACCATTTTAATCAATCAAAAATGTCACCTATTCCCTGTAACGATAGCAGAGGTATAAGATCCCTGTGTTGGGGTGATCTATAAGACTTATCTAGGCTACTGATTTATGACTACTGAACGCTAATGTACTAAAGGAGCTTCCTCCCTTCCTGTCATCTGGGTTTCTATTGAATTGGCAAATAAGTATGCCAGTATAACCTCATGGGCAGGGAGGAAGACACGTCACTTCATGTCACATTTTGTATTTACCCAACACATATAACATTATGTGTGTAAAAAAATGTCTGCTACTCCAAAGTCTGTTAAAATGCATTTACCGAAATGACCCAACTTACAAGAATGAAAGTAAACAATGAGTGAACTAAAAAAGTACCCTGAATGGCAACAATTGCCAAGTTAACCTGCTAAACAATATTTTCTTTCACTAAACAGGACAAATGACCAATAGATGCATTCAACATAAAAATCTTTGAAAGAACAAGATACAGCCCAACTTAAAAATAATTTAGAACCAAAATCTAAATCTAAAACATTAAATCATGGTGCTAACATGCAATGGAAGACACGAAAATAACTGCAGAAAGGGACCAGTACCTGTAATCACCATGGAGTGACTGGATCCACACGCCATCAACTTCACCCTTCCAAACTTTACTTCTGTGAACCCTCTCATATGGGCCTCCGCAGGACTGATGTTCTTTGGCCTGCCATGTCCAGTCTGGCCAAGCTCCCCACTACCCCAGCAAAGCAAATCCATCTCAAACTCACACTGCATGTCCTGAAAAAAAGACAGAGAAATGTGTTTAAGTGGCGGTGGAAACTTACCTATTTGTATGGTAAGCATTTTAACTAAAACTTTATTCAGAAACAAGAACTTTGTATGAATAGTTTTCTCTTTTAGAGCTTGGGTTAAGAACTGTAGTCCCGGATTTGAATGAGTACGGTTAGGTATTTATAAAGCAGCAGTTTTTAATAACCTATAGTCACACCACAGACATAAAAAATACATAATGTAAAATCTGGTGTATAAGACGCACTTTAGATACCTTTTTTTCTTCATCTAAGTTTGCTATGTTCCATGTATAAAATGATGACACAAGTGCCATCATTACAGCATGTGCAGCTGCCACCATCTAACATTGCATGCGACCTGATGGGACTGAAAATTTGCCCCCTTTCATTGTGTATTGCAAGCTGTGCAGGGGTACAGCGACGCTAACCAAACTACTCCTGATTCCTCATTAGGTCATTATTGTGAATTTAAAGAAAACAGTGGTATATTTTTGAGTACATAAACCAAGTGGAGTGTTAGTTTGATTGAAAAACTCCTGATTAAAAGTCAACAGGTGACCAGTGGAGGTGGGCAGTGTGACTCGAGGGCTGTGGGTCTCTACTTCAAAACTTTAACTGTAGGCTAAGAGCTCAATAACTGTATTGTAGCTAGTAGGAGTGCAAACTCCATGAAGCGAAGATAGATGGTACTAAAAGAGCTACGCTGCACAGAAACTGCAGGACATTGACCGTAATTGAAATCATCACGAGGGTAGACAGTTTTAACCCTTTTTTTCTCTCTGGGAGACCCCCAAAAACAGACTGCATCTTATCGATGCGACTTATATTTCGGATTTTACAGGATCTAACCTGTAAAATGGTCAAGTGATACTTCAACATTTTAAGCTGAAATCAAAGATGTTGTCTCACAAACAGGATGATAAAAAATAGTGGAAGCGATTTAAATAAAATGTGTTTATAAAATATGAATCTTGCAGTCAGCATTAAGCCAGCATAAAACCAACCTGAAGTTCCCAGCCTCATTTGTTATGAATTGTAGAGCCGATGCAGATCACCAATATTTCCCTCAATATGTTTATTTACAATCTGCCCTCTGTGCTAATTAGAATGTGACCCTGCACACGCATGCAAACAGCATCCAAAGACCCAACAGCAATATTACCAACACAATTCCATCCGACTGATATTGGAATTTTTCGAAAGAGCAAACCAATAGATAACCTATTACAAAACTATAAGAGATCAATAGCTAATTTCTTTATATTGATTACCACTTGGACATTTAACATGCACCCTGTGGCCACAATGTGTGTTCTGCGAGCTTAGATTCCCATTGGCCCTCGTCAGTATTAAAATTATCGATTCAGACAGAGGACTAAAAATGTCAAGCTGTTCATTAATCTTAATAAAGACTGGACTTGACCAAGGCACCCTTTTTCCAATGCAGAGATACAACCTAACCAGCTAGGTCCACATACACGGCATAGATTAATGAGCTTCTACTGAAGGATGTGATATAAGTCTTTGCCATTAATAGATCAATTGTATAAGAACAAGTCTTTTTTAATAGTACTGACTTTTACCTTGTGTTTAACTCAACAATTTTTCAAGTTTAAAATGACTTGCAAATAATAGATATTTGTTGAACATCTTCAAAGAGCAGGACAGCACTTATGGGGTTTCTGTGTGAAATGATGCTGCATTGGCTGTTAAGCTACAAATGGCGCTCCAAGATCTATAATGGACAAATGTAATCAGGCACCGCCTCACAGCCAGTTTCTTCTCTGTTTTATATTAAGAGGTTCAAACCACGCAGAGTTGTTCCTACATTAATGAGAATCGTAAGCAGTAATGTGACTGAGAGTATGATACAGACTGACAAAATGTGTCCACTACCAAAAGTCACGGACAGTGATTCATCTTCCATAGGAATAACTCTGTGTTTCCTGTAGGCTACTTCTTCTAACAGAACAGGCTGCCAACATCTCCTGTGGGACTACTTTACTTACAAAGCTACCGTCAAAAATAAATAATCAAACACAATCCAGAATGTGTTTGTTCTGTAACACACGGTCAAAGTAAGTTTTACTGAAAGAATAGTTGTATTCATAGAGGGGGTGGGATAATCGTTGATAGACAGTCACCGAGGTTACTCACTCTGACCTACCTGCTACACACTGAACGAGAGGTGGGAGCTGCTGACTGACATCACTTCGAGCAGCAAGCATGAAAATCTATGCATGGAATTCAATGATTGCACTTTTCAAAATATTTTTTAACAACCGAGGTCCAGACCTCACTGATACAGACTAACTCTTTCGTCATAATTTTCAGCGATGAACCCCGCTCAGCTGCAAAAGGGGGAGCATCTGTGTAGGATCCTACGAGCTCTCTGCTTTGGCATATCGTCAACACGATCTAATCCTTCACGATGTAAAATCGTCTTATCGCACACCACTATTGTAAGCGAAAGTGGACTTTTGTTTGTAACTCTGCCTGCATGCCAAGAATACACAATGATTAAAGTCAAAAAGGTAAAGGCTCAAAAGCATACAGCTACAAGGAACTAACCTCTGCCGACGTTAAAGGACAAGAACTTTTCATTCCACTGCCTTCATAGCTCACGCTTCATTTCTCTGTTATATTTCTGTTGTAGTCCACATTGGATGCCTCTGGTTTTCCTGTGTCCCTGACTACGCTTTCATTGCACTACTGACATTGACATGGTAACTGTCTCCATAGCACCTTCTGTTGACAGCACAACAGAAGACTGAGATTAACTTCACAAAGAAACTGGGGACAACTTTGAATGAAAGCAACAACATTTACTGAATTACCTTGAATCACGTTAAAAAAAGAGGGCTCGGTTTGTGGAGTATTTGATTTTCAATGTGTTTTACAAATTGTAACCCCAAACCATAAAATAAAACTAATTAAATACAATTTGTACATAATACTTATCATCATAGTACACCCTTTTAGCGGTCAGTTAACAAGAAAATAGGAGAAACATTTGGTGTTAATATAAATAGCACTCACATTTACTCTAATCCCATCACCACAAAACAGATCATAAATAGATACTACAGTTCAATGAAGATAACTTAGACTTAATGCATATGGTGTGTTATCTAGTCAATATTACTGTAATCCTCACATGTCCAACTCTTCACCCACTTAAATGTCTTGATTACATGGTGGCTCACAAGTTTTTAAGATGAGAATGTCAGCCATCTGTACTAGCAATCATCATTAAATGGAGTAGACAAATTTTAGCATCCATTTCCCACCCTTATTAAAGCCCGAATGACAAAAAAAGATTAAAGCATGTGTTTGCTACAATCCCCAGATGACTCTTCCCAGGTCTGCGATGACCTGTGCATCTATCAGTGAATTTTATTAAAATTTTACAAAATCATGGAATACATCTTTGTAATATCAGAAACCAATCTCCTATGAGCACTGCATAGTCAATGAAAAATTATTTTTAATAGTTCACTCAAAAAAAACTGTCCTATGTCAGTTTTATTTTATTTTTTTACATTTTAAAAGCACCTTTATGAAGAATTTGCACGCTACCACGGGAAATACTTGTGAGTTTTGAATGACAAGTTAAAACTGTCGGAAATGTATGTCATTCAAAACCACTACACTAGCCAAAAGAGACAAAAAGGGAATTCCTCGTACTTCACTTCTTTTTTTCAGACATTGCTTCTACTGAGAGAGTCACTGTCTGGTTTCATGGCTGTAATTTTAAGCCATTTCTCATTGAAACCAACAAATCCTAGAAATAAACATAGAAAAAGCAGAAGATAGTTCTGAAAGTTCCAATGTGCAAATGGACTGTTTCTAATGAGCGCAGTGCACTGACCCCTTAATTGAAAGTCAATGTAGCTTGCCCACAAAAGATCTATCTCCCTCCCCGTTATAAGTATAAACAAATAATAAGTCAAAAACAGATTACTTCCTTACACAGAATAATAATGTCTGTGTTCTGAATAATGGATGCATTGGTCATCACCATACATTGTATTTATGCACTTTAAGAGCAGCATGCCATATAAACATTCCATATTAGCATATAACAATCATCATCGAGTTACTCAAGTGATTCAAGGAATTGTTTTAGCCCACAAGTCAAGTATGATTTTAAGCCAAAAAGAAACGATGGGCATATATTGGGCTCCACAGAGAGCTTTGGACACATGGCCTTAAACAGGATCCTTTAACTTAAAGCCCCAATATGTAACTTTTCAGTTTTGGTGCGCTTTGGTGCCAACAGCAGGTCTCTGACTGCAACTGCACTGTCATAAAACGGTTACGCTTCCCATCTGAAACAATGTGCATTTGTTGACAAGCAGAGGGTGAGGAAGCCGGCACAGACGCCGTGAGAAGATAAAGAACCATGTCGACTCAAAAGGTACAGTAATATTACCAGATTTTGATCAAACCTGGATGTCTGCAGTCCGATGTTTAGTATGAGTATATGTATTCAACTGTTACCATGACAACTATAGGCTGTAGATAAATAGCTATATGTATACATGCTAGGTATCAGTTTGTAAGCTTATCAACTTTTTGGAGACAACGTAAGATGGATATATTTATCTATTTGTTTGCAAACCGGAGACATAACTTGTGTTGACTTTCTGCTCCCGGTAAAGCTGCTAAACGTGAGACAACGATGACACCGGAAATGATGCAGCCTCACATTATGTCTGAATCTGTTATACATAATCTGCAAGGATGTTCATTCTGTTATCTAAAAGTCTCTTTCCCATTAGACGTGAGAAGGATCATAATACCGACTTGTTTGGGCAAAATTATAACTAGTCTGCGACCATGTATATGTAATAAGTGTATGAGGTTTTTGTTTTTCAACATCGGTTCTCCTTTTATTCCAGGATTCAACTTCAACTCACCATCAGTGATGAGCAGGAGCCTGGAGTGGAGCAGCATGACAGGCCTGCAGCATATAGACAATGTGTGTTATGATAGCATGGCTGCTTGGGAGAGGGGAACAGAGTTATGAATCAAAGCTGATGCGTCTGGAAAATCTGAGATGCTTATACAAGTACAGTATCCTTGCTACAGGGTGTGTTGCCTTGTGTAAAAATGTGTCTTACAGACTTGTACATACATACCTATTGTGGTTTTGTTCGGTATTTTTGTGCCATTTCAAGTTGAGTTTGTATGTTGAGTTCCTTGAAGTCTTTTGTTTTGACCAGTTTACATAATAAAACAGATATCCTTTTCTTCTACTCTATTGTTGTGATTGCATTTACTACCTGTAATTGACCTGTTCTGGTAATGGTTATAACAATTAGTAATTGTGTGCATTGCCCACTGATTTTTAGTCCTATCTTCTTATTTATATTTACCAAATAACAAAAACATTATCAAGATTTCAAGATTCAAACGATCACCATTGGGCAGAACAACAACAACTAAGGTAATAATAAAATAGGATAATATAATAAGAAGGAAAAGTTAAAGAGATCAAGATAAAATAGTTATTTATTCAACAAACATTGACTTTCTATACAAATACAATCTAAAGCACATTTGGGCACTTATTGACACATTCAGCTGCTTGGGGGGGGGGGGGGTCTACACTATCCTGGAGCTTTGTTATAATGGACCTGAGCTCTGATGATGCACAGCTGAAGATACAGGCAGGCAGAAAGTTTAGGAGCAGTTTCTTCCTGTGAAATGTGAGTAAAGTTCAGCTGTGGGTGGTGCCTGTGGATCATCAGCACTAGACTCTGTTTTGTAGGAAGGCCCGTTCATCTTCGAATTCTGTTTTGCATCAATGGGCGTAGTCTCATCTCTTTCAAGGCGTTCACACTCCAGCTTTTTTTTTTATTGCAGCAACTTCAGGACCTTGGACAACAATATTATTTTGTATTAGAGTGGTTTCATATTTTCAAAACTGTTTAGGTAACAGCAACAATACATTTGTACGTTAGACAACTGTACTACTAAATACTTACATCTTGTGTCCATCACAGTTTCGAGCAGGAATTCGGCGGTTCTGGGGCCCGTTTCTGAAAGAAGGTTTTGTGCAAACTCTGAGTCAATTAACCCTGAAATGAGGGAAACTCTGGGTTATCCGTTTCAGAGGGGGAGGTCACTAAAACCCAAGAAAGAGGGGTAACTCCAGCCCGTTCCAGAGGGAGAGGTAACTTTACCTCTGAGTCAGTTACTATGGTAACTGAGTCTGTGAACCTAACCTGGTCGGGAGCAGGTTTTCTCTCGGTCTCCTCCCTCTTTCAGAGCCAGAAACGCTGTTTCATTTCCTCATTCTTTCATTCAGTCCGTATCACACGCGTTAGTGAAGATTCACAGTTTGTCTGAATAAAAATCCAGGTTGTTTTAATATGATAGCCTATGTTAGGTCAGCATTACTACAGCGTACAAAACAAACTATTTTATCGAACATGGTGTCTTTTAGTCGAGCCTCATATGAAGGGGCTACATTACTCCGTAGGGAATTAGAGCCGAACGTCAGGAGATGATCATTTAGGCCTAATTAATTAATAAACTAAACAGGATAAAGGTGAGAGGAAATTTAGCCTAGGCTATGTGTGTGAATCATAGGTGTGAATACAGCATTAGCCTATGTTGGAGATAAAGTTAATGCACAAAATAGACTCTGAATCAAGTTAACTTTAAATCTATATGTTATTATATTTCATTTTGAGCTGTTTTAAAGTCGCTTTTCTTCTGCTGGGTTGCATCTTAATGAAAATAAATTGTAGGTTAAATACAATTCCACCAGTTTTGACCTGCAATATTATAATTCTGATTAAATATTAAATTAATAGACTTCATTACGCGCTAACGCGAGCAGTTGTTTTCTCTTTTCTCTCCTTTGCCGCTGCAGCAGTGTTCCTTTTTTTCCTTCTTAAAACCTGTTCATATTCGCCGTATGTCCACATGAAGATAGGCTATATTTTGAAATGGTTAAAGTAGGAGGATCTCTTTTTTGTCACCTGTTGCCATGGTGAATCGTAGAATCGGGGCTCAATTCATGTTGTCTTTTTATCATCGTGGTGCACGCGCTGAACACCGAGTGAACCTACTAAGAGTTGATTTAAATAATTCAAATCTGCTGATCTGGAACCGCCGAAAACTCAGAGTTTCCCATCTGAGAGTAAATCAACTCAGAGCTCAGGGTTAGACTGATGGTTTGTTGAACCTTCTTTCAGAAACGGGCCCCTGGTGGTTATAATCAGTAGCTGCAAGCAAGGTCAGTGTTCTGTATACAGGTGGGCTGTGACCAAACTGCTTCTCTGCATACATGAGGGTGTGCTTCTGAAGTTGTCTTGTTGGGTAAAAAAGGCAGACAGAAAAAAACCTGCTCTGTTAGTGACATACTTCTCACTTCCACTTCATACTGCACCAAATAACATAAAGGTGAGCAGAGTCCTCAACTTGAAAATCAGCTGGAGACATAGAAAGAGTCAAAATATAAATGGAGTGTGCCATTTCAAATACACTTTGTAATGGTCCTAAATAGCATTGATGCATCATGCAGCCATTGTCGATTTGAAAAAAAGTGGAAATGTGTTTGTATGGAAATACTTACAAATACAAGCATTTGCATGACTGGAAGGTGATCTGCGAAATATATATGTGTGTGTTTGAGATGTAAGTTAAATTTACCTGGATTACAAGACATCAGCCTCCTCCTCTTCCTCATTCAGTAGCTGAACACCTTGGACAGCAAGCATCATTCCCGAATCAAAACACAAGTAGAATATTACATCTTACCATTCAATGACAGTATTTTTTTAGATAATGTTAATCCATGAAAACATACCTGTCGCGGTTGTAGGTTGCATTTGTTGCTGGAGATGATACTGACCGCCTTTTTAGAAAGCTGGAATAAAGTTCGAAGTCATTATGCTAGTTGATACAACTGTGCAGAGTATGTACAGTAATGTTATTTTCAACACATGAGAAACTTTGCATACGCGCTGCTCAGATAATTAGCAGCCGGAGCTATCGTAACCTGAACCCGGGACAATATGCTGTCTATATTATTATGCTACGGGCTTAACTTCAGCCCCAACTTTAATGTGTCGACAACTTTTTTCGCCGTGCATCAGTCAAAGTCTGCCCAAATAACTCTAAGGTTAGCATGCGTCGCTAACTCATCATCAGGGGACAGTAACGTTATTCTGACATTCTGGTCGTTATATGACACAGACTGAATGGGTTTGTGTTGAAACAACTGATAACTATGATGCAAAGAAATAAAACAACGTTTGTAACGAGCATAGTACTCACCACTTCAACAGCAGCAGTGCCAGGTCGGTATCTGACTTACAGCCCACCGTTCCCCGAAGCTCAATCAAACACATAAAAGCCTCTCCAGTATTTACTCTAAATCCAGTTAAATTGCGCAACAACGACACCTGCTGTCAGGAATAAGAAACTGCAGCTCAGCGGTCGCTAGGTAACTGTCTGTTAATGCCTCAGAGAAATTACATTTAAATTGTCGTTAATGCACATACAAGTAAAGATGGCTATATTTGGTTAATTGTGATAAGTTTCAACAATAATTTCGCCATGTTTTTGATAAGCTGAAGCTCTGTTTTTGTATGTTTTGTCCATTTAAAAGTTCGCTAAAAGATCGCTAGCTAACATAAGCATGTTGGCTTATGTATAGCTAGCGTGTATGTGCTGTAACGTGGAAGATTCATCTTTCTACTGTTTGTCTTATTACAATGCAGATGTAATATGCTGTTACAACCCACATGAGCGGCTCCAGAGATTCACTGAAGACTATCACAGAGGTCACATTAACAACATGGAAGAATAGTGTTTTATAGAAAGATTAAGCTAACCTTATCCTTTAACTTTAGCGAGATAACATTTTCTGTCCGACAGACGAATGAATAGATGTTGCGGCTGTGTGTTACTGCAAACTAAAAACTTAAATTTGTTGTAAAATAACCAAGTATTACGGATTTACAAGAGTCTTGAGAGGATGTAAGTTGACAAGCTATCACGAGCGGCACGCGACTGCGTGGCAAATAAAGGGCCGCCACATTGAACGTGGCCTGACATGCGCAGTTGGGGGTCAGTTGACGGACATCTGTTTTTCCCCATCTGAACCATAGGGTGCGTTCGAATTGTCCCTCCTATCTCCTTTCACTATCCACTTTACCTTAACCCCGGAAGCATTTAAGTGGCGGCCATGATAAGAGCCGTTAGAATTCTCTAAAAGTTAAGGAAAGGTGGGTCAGTGCTTCCTTTATAACCTCCTTTAGCATAGGATACACCGGACCATCCTTTACGAAAGGAGATGAGATATGCCGCCCCATAATTCCTTGCGGCCGCAACATTTAAGGCGAGTCGCGCATCCAACTGTTCACGTAAATGAACGATGATCGTAAAGTGATACAGATGATGTTTTATTCAACATATTTAATTCACTTAAGAATGCTTTGTGCAGTTGTACATTTGTATGCTTAAAATATTATGTGTAGGTTATATCTTATATCTTTCATCATTAATGTAACAATTAATTTCATACAATCATGTTTATTTTGATGTTGATTTCTGAGTGGACAGGAAGGTGATGGTTTCACTTTTGTTACTTGTAGCCTGGTAGTCTATATTGCTTTTATTTCAATCCCAACCTTGTGGTAATTAGGATTATTTCACCGGTAAGAAGGCACAAAGGAAAGTTTTTTAGATGCGTTTTTTGTAGTCCATTTTCGGAACATTGTAGTTTCAACACGGCGGATTTACGTCATTAACCTCCGCCAGTCCTTTATGAATTCTCCTAACATCTTTCCTTGACCTCATGACGTTTCCCCGGGGTTAAGATAAAGTGGATAGTGAAAGGAGATAGGAGGGACAATTCGAACGCACCCATAGACTGTAAATTCTCTTACCACCATCATATATTTTTATGTGTGAACATAAAAACTCTGGCACTTCAAATTGATGCAATTGCGTAAATAAGTAAGACACTAAAGTAGGTTTGGGAAGTAAGTAACAAAAGGAACTTTTTGAAATAAGCTCATATTTGCCACTGAAAATAAACTGCAACTTTATCAAAATCAAATTATACAACTATAACTATATATAACTATACTCTGACAGATGTAAGTATTTGATTTAACTTAGCCTACTCCAACTGCCATATGAATTAATACTTATAATTATTGTGGCTGTTTTTTTCTTCTTTTAATTTCAAGTAAGACACACTTTTAATTTTCTTGTCTCCCCCCCCCCCACACACACACACACATTTTAATACTGTTACTTTCAAAAGTACTTTGAATGGGCGGCAGTAGCTCAGTCTGTAGGGACTTGGAACCGGAGGGTCGCCACCAAGTCCTGAAATTGGTCTGGTAGCTGGAGAGGTGCCAGTCCACTTCCTGAGCACTGCCGAGGTGCCCTTGAGCAAGGCATCAAACCCCAAAAACTGCTCTGGAGCGCTCGCTGTGGGCAGCACCCTCATTCTGAGACCTCTCCATTAATGCACGTCCATAGGATCCTGTTTGTGCATGTGTGTGTAGCATGTTCATTAAACAGAGTGTAAAACTGAATTCCACCTCGCGGGAGTAATTAAGGATAAATTATTTTAATTTTATAATGAAAAGTCTCCAACAAAGCAGCAACATCATTAGAAATGATGAACATAAATACAAACGGAGCATTTTTCTCTGTGTTGTAAGATTTACACAGACCACAAACAAAGGACTGGATGGATTCATTTCACATTTGGTGGGTCAGGAGACACTTAGTTCTTGTGGGTTTGCCGTTGTAGATTTCTGGGGGGGGGCGGGGCGCGAGAGCACATGAGACGGGAGAGCACAGACGAGAGTAGCCAGGATGCAGCCATACCCGACTCTCATTCTTCGAGACCGGAGGTTGCCCCTTGTAGAATCCTCGTTAACTCAACAACTTCCTGTTACGAACGTGTGTGTCCTTCAAAATAAGAGCACATTGTAATACTAACAGATTACGCCCACATACACGGATCCCTTCACAATAAAAGGAACAAATTGTTTACCTTAGTTTTTTTTTTGTTTTTTTTTATCAATCATGACCCACATGTGAGGCTGGAGTTGCATTTTATTTATTTCACTATCACAAAAAATGGCATATGATATTTAAATATCCTATGCTGTCTTTGCATTAGCAGAAACGTTATTCAATAGGCAGTTCAGTCTGTTTACAGTCTATGGTTTGAACTCAGTTGATAAACTTATCTGCTCCGTTTTGTCATTTTTGCTCAACAATGCTGCCTTCAAGTCCCATTTCTCGAGTTCGAAAATTGTAGGCCTAGGCCTACTTATTCCGTGGGTAACATTTGCAGGTTTTAAAAAAAACAACTTGTTGTTCACTCACAACCAAATAGAAATTATAGTGGAAATTGTTATCCCTTTTTCATTTTTTTTCTATCAATAAACTGACATATTACTATTTCGGGTTGTTGTCGGTGGCTGTTGCGTAAAGTGGTATGTACACTTGTTTGAAGACTTCAAGTAGAAACAAAAAAGATTCCGGGATCACATGACTGTATGGTTACTTGGGGTCACACTCAGATCTATATATTAGAGTTTAGGGTTTACTTCTGCGTTATTTTTTCCTGTGCTTGACCTCTGTTGTATTATTATTTTTGTTTTGCATGATAGCTTCGAGCAGCTGTAGAGAGTGGTCTTAGATTACATCGAGCCCCCCTAGTTTGTCCTCTGTACATTGGATGGCAGTAGAGGTTTTATTAGACCTCCATAGGGCGTGTCCTGCTCAGCAGTCCAGACGCCATGGGTCTTTTCAAAGAAGTCTACCATAAAACGGAGCCATCTGAAAAGGAGTTGTAGGGTCGATCACATTGTGTTTTTATATAGGCTAAGCTATCTAACTGTCTAGATTATCACCTACTCATGCTACTATACCACGATGCCTTCAATTCAAAGCTTAACAATGACTATCGACGCGCTGAATGAGCACGAGACGTTTTCGGAAAGAGACACTATTACTGGAAAAATAACTCTGGTCTTAATAAAGGATACGAAAGTAGAAAGCCTGTTTGTCAAAGCAAAAGGGGACGCTAATGTGCTTTGGTCGCAAAAGTACGGCAAAAAGACGTACACATACTGTGCAAAAAAGAGATATTTCAAACTGAAGGACTTTTTAATTCCGGAGCAAAACGAGGGTAGGTGGTACATGTCCTGTTAGTTCTGCATGCCTTAACCCATTGAGATTAAACTATCACACAGTGTGTAAGCCCTCTTTATTTTTCTCCTCCTGACTGTTACTTTGAGCTGTTTTCCTTTTCTATTTATTTCATAACTAGGCAAGTCTGCGATTTTACAGTAATGTAAACGATAACTCAAGAACACCATAAAATAATAAACAAGTTAAATCCCACATTCAAAACGTAAGAAAAGTGCATAATGTGGGGGCTATCAGTCTAACGGAAGTGGAAATTGTGAATTTTGTAAAGTTACACTTGCCTTTGTGAATAATACTAAACTGGTGGAAATGCATTGATGCATTTATTCTAATTGATAATTATGTGGGAGGGTCAGTTGGTGTAAATGTTTTTTTACAGCAGTTGAATGGCAGTGATCAAGGTCATTATTAACACCAAAAACCTTTTCCTTCCAGACACTTTACTTCCCCAAGGAATCCATGTCTATAAATTCAACTTTCACATACCCCCAGGGTGAGTGCAGACTGTTATGGCACAATGCATCTGATTTGAACAGACAGTAGTAGACTACTCTTGTACATTCTGTACAATAATGTTAAACGCTGTTTATAGATGTAATCCTTTTCTGATAATGTATCATTTATGCATGTTTTCCCACTACAGAAGCTTTCCGTCATCGTTCCGTGGTCATCATGGAAGGATTGTCTACATGCTGGAAACAAAGCTGTCCAGGAGTTGGAGGATGGACCGTACAGTCGAAAAGGAGATCAATTTTGTCTCAAAGTCTATTCCAAACCTTCAGTCGCTGATGGTAGGCATATCATTGAAACATAATGAATGCAATTTGACAGAAACTATCACGCCTTCATGAGCAGGAATACACTTACAGTGAGATGTGGGTTGAAAAAAAACAAAAAACAAAAAGCAAGAAAAATTTTGAGGAGGACATGAGGGAAGCCCTACAAACCACTGTCCTCCACTTTAAAACTACTGTATCTTGCATGCACATTTACTGGGTTGGGGTATTAGAGCAGAGCCATCACTAATGGCATAAGAGCCACTTGAGCCTGTCCTGCTATTAAATATCTAAATATCTGCCACGGGAACTGCTGCTTAGATTTAGATTTGAAAGCACGCCACAAATGTAAAAAACTGTTTTTTAATTGTTAGAGACTTTCCTGTTGTCCGTTTTCACATGTTATTTCTTCTGTAAAGTAGTTCTTGTGAAAAGGATTCATAATTAGTGTTTTCAAACATGCACAAAACTCCTGAAATTCCACAAAATATTCTGGTGAGCTGCATGTGTGAAAGCAAAATGAGGATTTCTTTCACCCTGACTATACCCGGAGTTTTCCTGCCTTGAAAAGTAAGGGTGAGCTGATGTGTGAACACAGCTGGAACTATTCAGGAAAATTCACCACAAGCGAGCAGGCAGGGATGACGGCACAACATTTACATCACGCGACAGGTGAGCATCCCGTGCAGTCATCGTGCATGTTGTGGAGCTGCTTCGTACAGCTTATATGTTTCTACCATACATTCGTTATCTGTTGTACGTGCAATTACAGGTGGCATTGATACAAAGGCACAAACTGATCAAAGCATCAGACTCTGTCGCTTTGACTGCCATATTATGTCCTGCCTCCTGAGACACCACCACCACCACCCCCTCTCAGATTGAGTGTTGCTCCTATGGACCTGGGTATTACCCTGAGACACTTCACATAACATGCTCTGCATTCTTGTAATAATAGAAGTGGATCAAGAGTAACCCCCCCCCCCCCCCCCCCCCCCCTTTTTGTTTTTCTTTTGCACTCCAGTTGCAGCATGCTGGTTCAACCAAAAAAGAGATGGGTCCTTTCTCCAAAGGAAATGTGCACATGGATGCCTCTGTTGACAGAAGGGCTTACACTGCAGGTAGGACAACCCCTCCGCAGATTTTAAGATGACGAGCAAGATCTTCTGATAAAGTCAGATAAAACGTTATCATATTACAAAACTATTTAATATCACATGCAACAATACTGCTGATCTCAAGTGTCAAACTTTTGCTTTCTCTTGGTCTTTTGTCAGTGATGGTTACAGTTAAGAACAAAATAATAATTTCAATTATTCTTAAATGAGTTTTCTGGGATTTGGAAATAAGTATAAATGATCAATACATTTGGGGAATTGGGAGGTTAAGATTTAAGAAATATTCATATTAAACAAATACAGTTGTCTATGCAATTAATACAAAAATAAACAAAGTGAATATATTTTAAAACCACTTCTATTTGTATTACACCTTACTGTGTTGTTTTCCTCATAGGTGAAACTTTGATGGTTGTTGCAAAAATCAACAATTCTTCTTCAAGTGAGATGACTCCCGAATTCCATTTAATCCAGGATGTGGTGTACCGTGCCAGCGGAAGAACCAAACATGAAAGCAACACTATATTGAAAATGCAAGACAACTCCATCAAAGCCCAAACACAGAAGGAGGTTAGGTGTGCAATGAAGCTCCCAACAGATATGGTACAGTCCATCTACAATTGTGATATCATTTCAGTGGATTACCAATTGAAGGTATGCACAATTGTAACTGTGTAACTTAAATTTAAAGCAGAGTCAGTTCAGTTGATTGACAGAGCGTATTTTAGTAACTGCTGAGCCATCAGTATTGATAGATGTTTTCTTTCTATTCGACTTTAAAATAAAATGAGTCTGTCTTTTTTTCCCCTTAGGTGTACCTGGACATCAGTTTTGCTTTCGACCCGGAGATTGTGTTTCCGTTGGTCATATGTTCTCCTAGCTTAGCTTCTGCCCTTCAGCCTGGTGTGGCTGCAGGTCCCACTCCATCAGGGGCCTATGGGGGTCCAAGCAACATCAACTCCCCTTCCCATGCAGTGCCTTTTGGTCCATATCCTCGATCTCCACAATCAGGTGGTTATGGATACCCAGGAGTCCAAAGGTATTCACCATCACATGTGCCTCCGAATTACCCACCAGTGAATGCTGCTCCACCAAGTGTCTTCCCCGCTCAACCAGTTCATATGAGCTGGGGCTACAACAACACGCCCCCACAGCAGGATTCTCCATATGGATATCCATGTTCATCTTCATCATCTTCGCTTCATCCTCCACCTACTGCCCCAACATTTTCCCCAACCCGAAGTGCCCCAGAGCTCCAACCCCCACCCCAGAGTGCCCCAGAGCTTCAACCCCCACCCCAGAGTGCCCCAGAGCTCCAACCCCCACCCCAGAGTGCCCCAGAGCTCCAACCTTCCCCTGCTCCACAATATAACATATCACTACCTGCTCCTGCATACAACCTGCTGCCCTCTGCGCCAGTGATGAACACAGACTTCCTGTCTCAGTCTGATGATGCTCCTCCAGCATATTCACTCCTTTTCCCCTCTTATACTACCGGACAATCAGATGCAAGGTAATAGAACATAGCCTGGATGACTAAATCTGTATACTTCTATGTTTCAGAGCTCACCACTAACTTTTAAATGGCATAAGCTCTTGATTTGAAAGACTGAAATATATCGGGCATTATCGCTCACCCTGTGTATTGAGTAATTGGTATATGACAAAGTTATACCTCAGATTCATCATGTAACATTATATGGGATGAAATAAGCCATATTTCATTTAATTTCATATTTGATTTATTTGCTCATTTCAGTGTATGATTTCAAAACAATAACACACAATATGAAATACTTTCTCATGTTATTTATAAACTGTCCATGACCATCAGGAGCAGGAGGAAGAAAACATATAATACCTGCCCCTTTCTTAATAACACAAGTTAATGTTGAAACAAAATCAGATGACTAACCTGTTGTTTTTGTTTTATTTCACAAATCAAGAAATAATTCAACAATACCTACAGAAACAATCAAATGCAATATATAAAAGTAACCAAAATGTTTGCAATGTTTTTTTAATTTAAACCTGTTCATAGACATTTTCACGTATTCATAACACAACCACTATGGCAACAAGTACTAAAATTATGTGTATTTATGGGTGCTCATTTTGTTGTCCTTATGCTTGTATGTTTAAAAGTGGTCACATTGCTAGTTATGCAAACAGTACCATTGTGTCCACTAAACTAGTGTTATTAAAGCAGACATTGTGTGCTATATTTAAAGTAAGCATGCCAACAATTCTATACAAACATAGACATATTACATGTGGCAGTGTTTTTTCTGGTTAGTTCAGGTTCCTGTTAGCTTAAGATAACTAATGCTTCAATTACTCAGACCTCTGTGGGATAAAGGTTGTGTAATTTTTGTGCCTTGTTCAACTCAAGTGTCCTAATGTTTTTTACAGGGTATATATAATCTTTATTATATAGGCTACCCACTCTTTCTACCTCACTTTTCTGTTTGCAGTTTGGCTGAAAGAATCAGAACAGGAAGCCTACCTTATCGCAAAAAAATGTATTGAACTTTTTAATATTACATTTCTAGAAGGCCTATAGATGCATGTGTTCTATAATTTCAAGTGTTTTTATTTTGTGAGACATATCACAATACACTATTCAAACATGATCTGTTTAACTCCCAAATTGCCATTGTTTTCTCTGAGTTGTTGATCAAAATAAAGACCTGCCATCTTGTGAATGTTTCAGTGTGAGCATGAAGACTTTGTATGGCTTCTTATCATGCTGTATGTTTAACTTCCACAAGGTCGCCCAACTCTAAGCAAACAATCTCATTCATGTGGCTATTCAGCTTTTAAACACTGGATCTCTTCCGTCTTAATAAAAGCCACACCAGTTTATTTGTGTATGAGTAATAGGCTATGTTATTTCATCTCTGAAGTTTAGATCTATTTTTATACCTCTGTTGCCCTTTGTGAATGTTGCTCATATTTAATATTTGATATTTTCTCAGTACTGTAATGGTGGGATTAGGACAATAGTACAGGTTTCCCTGCCCCTCCCTCTACGGGCGGAGCCGCTTTAGGACTAAGCAGGTGACTTTTTCCATACACAGTCAACACCTTGACAGCGTAGAAGCCGCAGTTGGAATTGCAGTGCACGATTGGTCGATAGCCTATATCAAAAATGTCTCCGAAAAATTTTAAGCTGACTTGTGAAGCTTTGAATGAAGAGAAAACATTTACCTCAGGAGATACCATCAGGGGCACGCTAACTTTCACTTTGACCGAAGACACCAAAGTGAAAAGTCTAGGTGTTAAAGTCAAAGGGTACGCGCACGTACACTGGACGGAGGGAGCTGGAGATAGAAGGACTACAAAATCTAAAATCAAGGAGTACTTGAAAGTTAAACAATCCATTGTTGAAAAGAATTCCGACGGTAAGACAAAGAAATGTGCAACGCTTGGAAAACGAATGTCTTATTTTGAAATGATTGGCTTACAGGCCTACTGGTAGGCTGATGGGCATATGCAGGCTGTGACATATTTGTGAAATGGCTACAATTCTTTAGCACAGCCTGCTTGTTATGTAACTGATTCTATCGACAATTGTTTATCCATTATTTCTTAAAATAAAAAAATCATCTTTCATGAAAGTTCCTTGCTTACAGCGTGCATGTAGGCTAGGTCTTTTGTTTGAATTAATTTGCACATGTACATCTCCCAGAAAGACATGAATTGGGAAGCAGGGTTGAACAGTGGTTTGCAAATTGAATCCTGGGTGGGGCACGGTTTTGTGTTTGAACTTCTGTTTCCTTGTTTGTACCTGCATGGGTGTAGGTTTATTGGTAAAGTCAGGGCTCTTCACCAGCACACAAGCTTAAACAAATTGTTAATTCTTCCTGCTCAGTAGCTACCCACAAAAATCCATATAACATGTGCTGGTTAAAATTGCAGAGATTAATCACTTAAAGGAATGACACACGATGTTAGTGAGCACATTATAACAGCTGTATGAATCCAATGAGAGGGTCAGAGATTTATTTTTAACATTCTCACTTGTTTTGCAGGCACTGTGCTTCCGAAAGGAGACCATTGCCATAAATTCAGTCTCAACATACCACTGAGGTAAAGGTCAATTTAAGTACATTTTACTGTCCCATAGCATGCTTTTACTAGGAAATAATTTACTGGTCCTGTTTTGCAGTGACCTGCCGTCATCCTTCAAGGACCTTCATGGAAAGGTTGTCTACACACTAATAGCAAGGATGTCCAGGAGCTGGAAGATGCCTTTGGTGGAAGAACAGGAGCTCAAATTTCTGTCAAACTCCTTTGCAAACATTGCCCAGGTTAATCATAATATTTACTCATATCTAATCAAATTCAAATTCCACAACGTTATTTGTCCCCGGGGGGCAATTCAAAGGCAAACACAGCAGTAAATTAACGACAGTGGGTAGGCAAAAAATTTAAACCAAAAGTACAGCGTCAATTTAAATACGAAGGTTAAAATAAAAATTTACAAAAGTTAAAATACAAAATGTAAATAAATACGGTAGAGATATATGTGTACATTGATCAGACTAACTGATGTAAACAGTACTGTATGCAATAAACGGGAAATAAATATTTATATACAGAGCTATGTGCAAGTAGTACTAAATGATAAAGGGATAGTGCTGCATGGCGAAGAATAGAACAACAGAACTATATATATATATATATATATAAGAGTTGCATGAAAAAAGATAAACACTGAATGAATAAAGTGACCGTAGTGCAATGATGGATAGAGATACAACAGGAATAAAATGTAACCAGAGCTGTATAAAAACTGATATCAAATAGAATAAAGTGATTGTAGTGCATGAAATACTTGAATGCCTGCAGTTCGTCAGGTGGATTGTTTCTGTAGGAGACATATTCAACATAAGACACACATGACTCAGAGGGACAGTTGGCTTACACTGAAATATTGGTGAAGGTAAAAGTATTTTTTTTTGTTTTTCTATTCAGAATGTTTCTCAACATGAAGTCTGCCATAGACAAAGGTCTGGGGTGTATTATGCCTCAGTATGAAAGAGCGGACACATGCAATAAGAGCTTGAGAAATCTGAGTTAGTACAGCGGAGAATAAAAAGAGCAGGAAACCACAAACTGACTTTAGCAATTAGGAAATAGAGTGCCGTTTGCTGAAAGGAGTAGAGCTGGCTCTAATGAGAGTAATGTAAAAACACTGATATGATTGACAGGTAAAATAGTTTAATTTAAAGGGCGTTTACTGTCCTGGAAATTTCTGTTTGAATAAGAGATCTTGGGTCAAGTAGTTGTCTTGGTTGAGTTTAATTCTGTTTGCAAAGAGAAGGAACAATGGCTCCAGAATGTACAGTAAGAACAGTCTGTAGTCAAGTTCAAAGGAGAAAATACACTTTTATAGTTGAATCAACAAGAAGAGGGGGTGGCTATCAGCACCCTCTGTTGTGGGGTAGATTGAAGAGTTTAATGCTAAACATAGTTGAGACAGTGTTTGTTTCTCAGTTCGGAGAAAGGCAGGAGGTCATACAAAGGTTTTCTTGTAAAAGGGAAATTCAAAAGGTGGTTAGGGGTCCAAACGTCAACAGTAAGCTGACTCACAGGCATACAAGCCTTTGATTGGTTTAAAATATGTTCTTGATATGTTTTAGTGCCCCGTCACTGCTTCATTGGAAAAAGGAAAGGTCCAAATGTCTGCTACTGTTGACAAAAGGATTTGCTGTCCAGGTAATGTATAAAGCTTACTTGTAATCAAGCAGTGTTTAAAAAATGAAGCCAATGCAGAAATGCCAAACAGTTCAATATTAATGAACCCATTCTTACAGCAGAATACAAACTTGTTTACTGTCTGGTACAAAAATCTAAATTTTATATGAGTGGCTCATTTCTTTATTGGAACACACAATACGTGGGGTTTAACCTTTGTTATAACGCATCGACTTTTTAAAAAAACATTTATTTTATGCCTTTATTGGAGATACATGGCAGTGGATAGAGTTGGAAATCAGGGAGAGAGAGAATGCAGAATGACAAGTGGAAAAGGAGCCGCCTCTGTGCATGGGGTGTGCGAGCCAAAAACTAGGTGCTCCTTATTCATTCACAGATAGCATTTTCAATATGGTGACCTCCATCGTTTTCAGAAACTAATGACGTCACTGAAATTACTTCTGTGTTTTATACAGTCTATGCTTGTAACACAACAAAACAGCAGTGAAAGACAAATGCAGTGTACTATTGGATGATTACAGGTGTTTACAGCTTTTTTGTAATCGTTTTTGACGAACGAGTTTAAACATGTAGTCTCATACTTACATATATGCTTTTGTCATTAATTAAATTCATGTTATTGTGTGTCAGGATGACATTAATTCAGAGAACTGTGTATAATCAGATGTTGTGTTTTGTTTTATAGGTGACACTTTATCTGTTGTTGCCAAAGTCTGCAATTCCTCCTCCAAGAAAATGAAGCCCAAATTTAGCTTGATGCAGAAAATAGTCTACCGTGCCCATGTCTCCACTAAGCACAGTTATCGAACTTATTGCAAAGAGGTTGGGGAAACTATTGCATCCAACTCAAACGAAACCGTCTCCTGCAAGCTGACCGTTCCTGTTGATGCCGTATACACCATGAACAATTGTGAATTGATCACAAATGAATATTTTGTCCAGGTAATGATTAATGTAATAAAGGTGTTACATCAACTCACAAATGAACCTCTTTTATTAGCAGGTGTTTGTGTCATTGTGGCACAGATATACAACATACAGTCATACACAACACATATTACAAATATTTTTAAACATATAAGAGAACATAACTCAATCATTGGAGCTTATATATGTTTCTGTTTTCTAGGTGTATTTGGACATCCGTTTTGCCATTGATCCAGAGGTAGTGCTTCCCGTGGTTGTTGTTCCTGCTAAATGTGCTTCCCGTAAGCACGATGAATCTATGGGTCCTTACCTATCTGGGCCTGTTGGTGCCCCTGGTCACAGTGACTTCCCTCCTCCAGCCTTCCCTGTGGGACCTTATCCTGTACCTGTAGGTCCAAGTGCTCCACTTCAGCCTGGTCAGACTCTGGGGCCCTACCCAGCTGGGGCTGTTGGTGCACAAGGTTACAGCAACTTCCCTCCCCCAGGACCTTATTCTGCACCCACAGGCCCAGGCACTTATGGATATCCAGCACCACATCCCGCACAACCTGCCCCCACAACATTTGGCTTTAATAATCAGTGGCCACAACAGGCTCCTCCTTATGGTTATCCAGCTGCAGCTTTCCCAACATCTTCAGTGCAGCCCCAAGCCCCTGCTGCTCAGCCTCAGTTTCAGCAGGGAGAAACCCCTCCAACCTATATGTCCCTTTTCCCCCCTCCTACTTAAAAAGCACAGATGATAAAAACTGAACTACCTAAAGAATGCTACACTGCTATTGAAGGGGGCATTGGAGCTACTGAAAATGAACTAAATGTTTAATATTGCTATAGCTTAAACCGTTGTTTGCATTTGCATAGTTTAGGGTCATATACAGGAAATATTGAAGATTTATAGTGTTTAAGTTCTATTGTGATACCATCGTGATCTGTCTATGTTCATCATTCATTCAAGGGTTTTGTTAGGATGAAGGATTGAGATAAGTAAAAACTTCACTTTGTACTTTTAATTAATATGTTTATGCACTCATTCATATCCATTCTACTAACTTTCTCTTATACATTTCTCCTAAACTAGATCATAGTGGAGGTCAATGGATTTTTTTTTAAACAGTTAACCTCACCACAATCAAGCACAGAGAAAGGGAACATATTTTCTTTGTAGGCTGTACCTATCTGTGGCTGTAAACCAGAACATTTCTTAACACAGTTATCCTAGCTGGATAGTTTACATGCTACGTACTACGGGTGAGCGTTTTGCATCATTCCTGTTCTGTTCTCCGCTGTACTGTGTTGTTCAGTTCATTATGCCTAGTTTCTTACGACTTACAACAACGTTGTTACGTTGTTTCTAACACACTGTACGTCCATTATTCATATCCACTTCATTATTTATTTTCTACGTGCGAGCTTCAAAAAGACTATTGTGAAAACAACAGATGTTTGCAAAGGAAAGTTATTCTAAACCTTTTCCTGGTTTACACCATCTGACATATAACATTCTTAAAATAAAAATAGTTAAATATAAATATTTCACTGAATCAATTTATTTTCACACTTAGGCCTTGAAGATACTATCTGGTGCATCATTTAAGAGAAAAACATCATGTGACCATGCTGGCCCCAAAAGCTGTCCCATTCCTCACAGTAACAACTGGGAAATCCTATTCAGCTTGGAACACTGTTTTCTCCTTATAACAGATTTATGCTCTTAAAATCTAATTGGTAGTCCATGCAGTTGTAGCACGTTGGTAGTAAACACTCTTCCTGGCCTGTTTTAGTGGTAAACAAGGTATGTTATGGAATGTAGGCTATGGCTCACAGATTTTCTAGAGGGTTAAAAAGAAACAGAACAGAATAATGTAAAACAGTAATGACCTCAGCAAAGATGCTCACTTTGAATTTGTTTTTCAGAACAACATGCCTGTAGTGTGCACACAATGACTCCAGTTGTGTGGGAACATTCACAACAGTTTCAACACGGCGGACTCACGTCATTAACCTCCGCCGGCCCGTCGCATTTAATGACGTCGCCTAGTGGAAAATGCGGTCGGATTGTCAGAGCAACGAGATCGCCTTTCCCTAAGTCCTTTATGAATTCTCCTAACATCTTTCCTTGACCTCATGACGTTTCCCCGGGGTTAAGATAAAGTGGATAGTGAAAGGAGATAGGAGGGACAATTCGAACGCACCCATAGACTGTAAATTATCTTACCACCATCATATATTTTTATGTGTGAACATAAAAACTCTGGCACTTCAAATTGATGCAATTGCGTAAATAAGTAAGACACTAAAGTAGGTTTGGGAAGTAAGTAACAAAAGGAACTTTTTGAAATAAGCTCATATTTGCCACTGAAAATAAACTGCAACTTTATCAAAATCAAGTTATACAACTATAACTATATATAACTATACTCTGACAGATGTAAGTATTTGATTTAACTTAGCCTACTCCAACTGCCATATGAATTAATACTTATAATTATTGTGGCTGTTTTTTTCTTCTTTTAATTTCAAGTAAGACACACTTTTAATTTTCTTGTTTTTTCCCCCCACATTTTAATACTGTTACTTTCAAAAGTACTTTGAATGGGCGGCAGTAGCTCAGTCTGTAGGGACTTGGAACCGGAGGGTCGCCACCAAGTCCTGAAATTGGTCTGGTAGCTGGAGAGGTGCCAGTCCACTTCCTGAGCACTGCCGAGGTGCCCTTGAGCAAGGCATCAAACCCCAAAAACTGCTCTGGAGCGCTCGCTGTGGGCAGCACCCTCATTCTGAGACCTCTCCATTAATGCACGTCCATAGGATCCTGTTTGTGCATGTGTGTGTAGCATGTTCATTAAACAGAGTGTAAAACTGAATTCCACCTCGCGGGAGTAATTAAGGATAAATTATTTTAATTTCATAATGAAAAGTCTCCAACAAAGCAGCAACATCATTAGAAATGATGAACATAAATACAAACGGAGCATTTTTCTCTGTGTTGTAAGATTTACACAGACCACAAACAAAGGACTGGATGGATTCATTTCACATTTGGTGGGTCAGGAGACACTTAGTTCTTGTGGGTTTGCCGTTGTAGATTTCTGGGGGGGGGGCGGGGCGCGAGAGCACATGAGACGGGAGAGCACAGACGAGAGTAGCCAGGATGCAGCCATACCCGACTCTCATTTTTCGAGACCGGAGGTTGCCCCTTGTAGAATCCTCGTTAACTCAACAACTTCCTGTTACGAACGTGTGTGTCCTTCAAAATAAGAGCACATTGTAATACTAACAGATTACGCCCACATACACGGATCCCTTCACAATAAAAGGAACAAATTGTTTACCTTAGTTTTTTTTTAGTTTTTTTTTATCAATCATGACCCACATGTGAGGCTAGAGTTGCATTTTATTTATTTCACTATCACAAAAAATGGCATATGATATTTAAATATCCTATGCTGTCTTTGCATTAGCAGAAACGTTATTCAATAGGCAGTTCAGTCTGTTTACAGTCTATGGTTTGAACTCAGTTGATAAACTTATCTGCTCCGTTTTGTCATTTTTGCTCAACAATGCTGCCTTCAAGTCCCATTTATCGAGTTCGAAAATTGTAGGCCTAGGCCTACTTATTCCGTGGGTAACATTTGCAGGTTTTAAAAAAAAAAAAACTTTTGTTCACTCACAACCAAATAGAAATTATAGTGGAAATTGTTATCCCTTTTTCATTTTTTTTCTATCAATAAACTGACATATTACTATTTCGGGTTGTTGTTGGTGGCTGTTGCGTACAGTGGTATGTACACTTGTTTGAAGACTTTCTTCAAGTAGAAACAAAAAAGATTCCGGGATCACATGACTGTATGGTTACTTGGGGTCACACTCAGATCTATATATTAGAGTTTAGGGTTTACTTTTGCGTTATTATTTCCTGTGCTTGACCTCTGTTGTATTATTATTTTTGTTTTGCATGATAGCTTCGAGCAGCTGTAGAGAGTGGTCTTAGATTACATCGAGCCCCCCTAGTTTGTCCTCTGTACATTGGATGGCAGTAGAGGTTTTATTAGACCTCCATAGGGCGTGTCCTGCTCAGCAGTCCAGACGCCATGGGTCTTTTCAAGGAAGTCTACCATAAAACGGAGCCATCTGAAAAGGAGTTGTAGGGTCGATCACATTGTGTTTTTATATAGGCTAAGATATCTAACTGTCTAGATTATCACCTACTCATGCTACTATACCACGATGCCTTCAATTCAAAGCTTAACAATGACTATCGACGCGCTGAATGAGCACGAGACGTTTTCGGAAAGAGACACTATTACTGGAAAAATAACTCTGGTCTTAATAAAGGATACGAAAGTAGAAAGCCTGTTTGTCAAAGTAAAAGGGGACGCTAATGTGCGATGGTCGCGAAAGCACGGCGACAAGACGCACACATACTCCGCAAACAAGAGATATTTCAAACTGAAGGACTTTTTAATTCCGGAGCAAAACAAGGGTAGGTGGTACATGTCCTGTTATTTCTGCATGCCTTTACCCATTGAGATTAAACTATCACACAGTGTTTAAGCCCTCTTTATTTTTCTCCTCCTGGCTGTTACTTTGAGCTGTTTTCCTTTTCTATTTATTTCATAACTAGGCAAGTCTGCGATTTTACAGTAATGTAAACGATAACTCAAGAACACCATAAAATAATAAACAAGTTAAATCCCACATTCAAAACGTAAGAAAAGTGCATAATGTGGGGGCTATCAGTCTAACGGAAGTGGAAATTATGAATTTTGTAAAGTTACACTTGCCTTTGTGAATAATATTAAACTGGTGGAAATGCATTGATGCATTTATTCTAATTGATAATTGTGTGGGAGGGTCAGTTGGTGTAAATGTTTTTTTTACAGCAGTTGAATGGCAGTGATCAAGGTCATTATTAACACCAAAAACCTTTTCCTTCCAGACACTTTACTTCCCCAAGGAATCCATGTCTATAAATTCAACTTTCACATACCCCCAGGGTGAGTGCAGACTGTTATGGCACAATGCATCTGATTTGAACAGACAGTAGTAGACTACTCTTGTACATTCTGTACAATAATGTTAAACGCTGTTTATAGATGTAATCCTTTTCTGATAATGTATCATTTATGCATGTTTTCCCACTACAGAAGCTTTCCGTCATCGTTCCGTGGTCATCATGGAAGGATTGTCTACATGCTGGAAACAAAGCTGTCCAGGAGTTGGAGGATGGACCGTACAGTCGAAAAGGAGATCAATTTTGTCTCAAAGTCCATTCCAAACCTTCAGTCGCTGATGGTAGGCATATCATTGAAACATAATGAATGCAATTTGACAGAAACTATCACGCCTTCATGAGCAGGAATACACTTACAGTGAGATGTGGGTTGAAAAAAAACAAAAAACAAAAGGCAAGAAAAATTTTGAGGAGGACATGAGGGAAGCCCTACAAACCACTGTCCTCCACTTTAAAACTACTGTATCTTGCATGCACATTTACTGGGTTGGGGTATTAGAGCAGAGCCATCACTAATGGCATAAGAGCCACTTGGGCCTGTCCTGCTATTAAATATCTAAATATCTGCCACGGGAACTGCTGCTTAGATTTAGATTTGAAAGCATGCCACAAATGTAAAAAACTGTTTTTTAATTGTTAGAGACTTTCCTGTTGTCCGTTTCCACATGTTATTTCTTCTGTAAAGTAGTTCTTGTGAAAAGGGCTCATAATTAGTGTTTTCAAACATGCACAAAACTCCTGAAATTCCACAAAATATTCTGGTGAGCTGCATGTGTGAAAGCAAAATGAGGATTTCTTTCACCCTGACTATACCCGGAGTTTTCCTGCCAGCCCCCCAAAGTAAAGCCTTGAAAAGTAAGGGTGAGCTGATGTGTGAACACAGCTGGAACTATTCAGGAAAATTCACCACAAGCGAGCAGGCAGGGATGACGACACAACATTTACATCACGCGACAGGTGAGCATCCTGTGCAGTCATCGTGCATGTTGTGGAGCTGCTTCGTACAGCTTATATGTTTCTACCATACATTCGTTATCTGTTGTACGTGCAATTACAGGTGGCATTGATACAAAGGCACAAACTGTGATCAAAGCATCAGACTCTGTCGCTTTGACTGCCATTTCTGCATTGTAATTTTTTATATTATGTCCTGCCTCCTGAGACACCACCACCACCACCCCCTCTCAGATTGAGTGTTGCTCCTATGGACCTGGGTATTACCCTGAGACACTTCACATAACATGCTCTGCATTCTTGTAATAATAGAAGTGGATCAAGAGTAACCCCCCCCCCCCCCCCCCCCCCCCCCCTTTTTGTTTTTCTTTTGCACTCCAGTTGCAGCATGCTGGTTCAACCAAAAAAGAGATGGGTCCTTTCTCCAAAGGAAATGTGCACATGGATGCCTCTATTGACAGAAGGGCTTACACTGCAGGTAGGACAACCCCTCCGCAGATTTTAAGATGACGAGCAAGATCTTCTGATAAAGTCAGATAAAACGTTATCATATTACAAAACTATTTAATATCACATGCAACAATACTGCTGATCTCAAGTGTCAAACTTTTGCTTTCTCTTAGTCTTTTGTCAGTGATGGTTACAGTTAAGAACAAAATAATAATTTCAATTATTCTTAAATGAGTTAAGACTGTTTTCTGGGATTTGGAAATAAGTATAAATGATCAATACATTTGGGGAATTGGGAGGTTAAGATTTAAGAAATATTCATATTAAACAAATACAGTTGTCTATGCAATTAATACAAAAATAAACAAAGTGAATATATTTTAAAACCACTTCTATTTGTATTACACCTTACTGTGTTGTTTTCCTCATAGGTGAAACTTTGATGGTTGTTGCAAAAATCAACAATTCTTCTTCAAGTGAGATGACTCCCAAATTCCGTTTAATCCAGGATGTGGTGTACCGTGCCAGCGGAAGTACCAAACATGAAAGCAACACTATATTGAAAATGCAAGATAACTCCATCAAAGCCCAAACACAGAAGGAGGTTAGGTGTGCAATGAAGCTCCCAACAGATATGGTACAGTCCATCTACAATTGTGATATCATTTCAGTGGATTACCAATTGAAGGTATGCACAATTGTAACTGTGTAACTTAAATTTAAAGCAGAGTCATTTCAGTTGATTGACAGAGCGTATTTTAGTAACTGCTGAGCCATCAGTATTGATAGATGTTTTCTTTCTATTCGACTTTAAAATAAAATGAGTCTGTCTTTTTTTCCCCTTAGGTGTACCTGGACATCAGTTTTGCTTTCGACCCGGAGATTGTGTTTCCGTTGGTCATATGTTCTCCTAGCTTAGCTTCTGCCCTTCAGCCTGGTGTGGCTGCAGGTCCCACTCCATCAGGGGCCTATGGGGGTCCAAGCAACATCAACTCCCCTTCCCATGCAGTGCCTTTTGGTCCATATCCTCGATCTCCACAATCAGGTGGTTATGGATACCCAGGAGTCCAAAGGTATTCACCATCACATGTGCCTCCGAATTACCCACCAGTGAATGCTGCTCCACCAAGTGTCTTCCCCGCTCAACCAGTTCATATGAGCTGGGGCTACAACAACACGCCCCCACAGCAGGATTCTCCATATGGATATCCATTTTCATCTTCATCATCTTCGCTTCATCCTCCACCTACTGCCCCAACATTTTCCCCAACCCGAAGTGCCCCAGAGCTCCAACCCCCACCCCAGAGTGCCCCAGAGCTCCAACCCCCACCCCAGAGTGCCCCAGAGCTCCAACCCCCACCCCAGAGTGCCCCAGAGCTCCAACCCCCACCCCAGAGTGCCCCAGAGCTCCAACCCCCACCCCAGAGTGCCCCAGAGCTCCAACCTTCCCCTGCTCCACAATATAACATATCACCACCTGCTCCTGCATACAACCTGCTGCCCTCTGCGCCAGTGATGAACACAGACTTCCTGTCTCAGTCTGATGATGCTCCTCCAGCATATTCACTCCTTTTCCCCTCTTCTACTACCGAACAATCAGATGCAAGGTAATAGAACATAGCCTGGATGACTAAATCTGTATACTTCTATGTTTCAGAGCTCACCA